>NW_027656017.1:0-223349 GCF_964235325.1 Thermobia domestica
ATAGAGACCGCCGACATTTGAAGAGGGCCATAAAGTGTAATAGGCAGACACCTATTCAGATCATCACACAGGAATTCCAAACTGCGTCAGGATCCACTCCAAGTACTATGACAGTTAGGCGTGAGGTGAGAAAACTTGGATTTCATGGTCGAGCTGCTCAAAAGCCACACATCACGCAGGTAAATGCCAAACAACGTGTCGCTTGATTTAAGGAGCGTAAACATTGGACGATTGAACAGTGGAAAAACGTTGTGTGGAGTGACGAATCACGGTACACAATGTGACGATCCGATGGCATGGTGTGGGTATAACGAATGCCCGATGAGCATCATCTATCAGCGTGTGTAGTGCCAACAGAAAAATTCGGAGGTGGTGGTGTTATGGTGTGGTCGTGTTTTTGTTGGAGGGGGCTCGCACCCCTTATTGTTTTGCGTGGCATGATCACAGCACAGGCCTACGTTGATGTTTTAAGCACCTTCTTGCTTTCAACTGTTGAACAGCAATTCGGGGATGACAATTGCATCTTTCAACACGATCGAGCACCTGTTCATACTGCATGGCCTGTGGCGGAGTGGTTACACGACCATAACAATGTAATGGACTGGCATGCACAGAGTCCTGACTTGAATCCCATAGAACACATCTGGGATGTCTTAGAACGCCGACTTCGTGTCAGGTATCACCGACCTACATCGACACTTCTCAGTTCAGCACTCCGTGAAGAATGGGCTGCCATTCTCTAAGAAAACTTCCAGCACCTGATTGAAAGTATGCCTGCAAGAGTGGAAGCTGTCATCAAGGCTAATGGTGGGCCAATACCATGTTGAATTCCAGATGTACCAATGGAGGGCGCCACGATCTTGTAAGTCATTTTCAGTCAGGTGTCCGGATACTTTTGATCACATAGTTTAGCTACAGCTACAGCACACATACACCACACACACACACACACACACACACACACATATATATATATATATATATATATATATATATATATATATACTCATGCTCAAAAATTAAGGATAATTGTAGATTGTGGTACTACACAACGTGGCACTACACAAAACTGGCGCTAATAGCATAGACACATAGTGAATATAACATACGAACAAACGAAACATATCGGTACCACGGTATTGGTGATATCCACGGTATCCACGGTATTGGTGATAAATTTAGAAACACATGTGCTGCACAACGCCACTGTTTCCTGCGCATGTACCCCGACATCAATATGGGATATGATCACCATGCACACGTAGACAGACCGCACAACGGGTTGGCATACTCTGGATCAGGTGGTCAAGCAGATGCTGGGGTATAGCCTCCCATTCTTGCACCACTGCCTGTCGGAGTTCCTGAACTGTCCTAGGGGTTTGAAGACGTGCAGCGATATGTCGACTGAGAGCATCCAGACATGCTCTATGGGATTTAGATCTGGAGAACAGGCAGGCCACTCCATTCGCCTGATATCTTCTGTTTCACGGTAATCCTCCACGATGGCAGCTCGGTGACGCCGTGCGTTATCATCCATCAGGAGGAAGGTGGGACCCACTGCACCCCTGAAAAGGCGAACATACTGATGCAAAATGACGTCCCGATACACCTGACCTGTTACAGTTCCTCTGTCAAAGACATGCAGGGGTGTACATGAAACAATCATAATCCCACCCCACACCATCAAACCACTACCTCCATACAGGTCCCTTTCAAGGACATTATGGGGTTGGTATCTGGTTCCTGGTTCACGTCAGATGATAACCCGGCGAGAATCACTGTTCAGACTATACCTGGACTCGTCCGTGAACATAACCTGGGACCACTGTTCCATTGACCATGTACTGTGTTCTTGACACCAGGCTTTACGGGCTCTCCTGTGAACAGGAGTCAGTGGAATGCACCTTGCAGGTCTCCGGGCAAATAAACCATGTCTGTTCAGTCGTCTGTGGGCTGTGTGTCGGGAGACAACTGTTCTAGTGGCTGTGGCAAGGTCCCGAGTAAGTCTACCTGCTGTACTCCGTGACCGTCGGCGGGCAATGATGATGAGATATCGGTCTTCTTGTGGTGTTGTACACTGTGGACGTCCCGTAGTGTAGCGCCTGTACACGTTTCCTGTCTGCTGGAATCGTTGCCATAATCTTGAGATCACACTTTGTGGCACACGGAGAGCCCGTGCTACGACCTGCTGTGTATGACCAGCCTCCAGTCGCCCTATTATTCTACCCCTCATAACGTCATCAATATGTGTTCTTTGAGCCAATTTCAACACACAGTCACCATTAGCACGTCTGACAACATCTGCACACTTACACGCTGCACCGTACTCTGACATGCACCAACACACTTCTGCGTATTTGGACTGCTGCCAGCGCCACCGTGCGACGACCGCACCGCATGCACCGCACCGAATGGTCAATTGCACCGCATGGTCATACCCCGAAGTGATTTCCAACCGAAAACCACCCACTAGAGCGTTGTTTCACCATGTATCCGCATTATCCTTAATTTATGAGCACGAGTATATATATATATGGAAGAGGATTGAATATATGAAACGGACTTCCTTTCTCAGGAATTGGATTAAAACAGCATTATCATACAAAATCCGACTAGGAAAAGCAGGTAGTCTTACATATTCTCTGAAGTATGAGTATACCGCACAGCCTCCAAGAATGTGCTGCATAGTAAGCGAGATGACAGCATTTCATCATGATCTCATACAATAAATATAATATGCAAGCAGGAGCGAATTAAGGCTTTTGGGGCCCTGGAGCCGACTATTTCAACGGGGCCCTATGTTATGAATAATTCCAGCGCATAAAGTTTCGTTACTGCCTACCACAGCCTCATAGGCTTATGAAAACACCGAGAAGTGTGCTGTAATATTTTCATGTGCTCCACGTTTACAATACTTAGCTCAACCCTGGAATAACAGGGGGTGCTGGAGCACCCCAGACGTTATACTCATCGCCATTGTGGCTGTGTTCTCAGGCACATTGATTGGTGCTTCCGTGTATTCTCATTTTGGAGCATGACATTCACGGTGGTGGGTGTGAAGCAAATTGTCTCGGTTTAGAAGAGAATATATTCAAGGGGTGGGGTTCTCCAGCACCCCACCTGTGTATTTACGCTAGTGAAATTCAAATTTTGACGAAATTCGTTTTAGATACTTTGCGTGCATATTTGTTTAATTGCATGATGGCAAAAGTGTGTGCAGGTTCAAGCAAGTTTACAGACTTTGTACTGAACACATTAGAAGAAGATTATGATTCTGAAGGTAATCTCAGTGAGTCCGATGACAATATTGAAGTATAATCGGAAGTCGATGATGAAATGACACGAGTGACACGGTAACATCGAAAATGATCCAGCCATAAGAGGAGCCTCTATATTAGGAAGAAACGGTCATAAATGGAATTCTCAACCATCCGTTCGAAGTTCCTAAGAAAGTGCTTAGGTTGCAGTTAGCTGGACACTACATGGTGGAGCTCCTCAAAAGGAATCTTCTAACTAATTTGTCTATTGGTATCAGAAATATCCTTGGAATTCAAAAAGAACTGTCACTTGTAATTGATTCAACATCTAGTCTTCCAAAGCAAGCACGACATCGAATGTGCCCTAGGAATAAGGACAGAAAACCTAATATTTTTGTTTCACATGCAAGGAGGCTGTTTGTGCTGAGCACAGAAAGGAAATCTGCATTTCGTGCAGTAAGGAATAGCTGTGTTGTTCAAAAATACATACAAACTCTTATTGTGTATTCTTGTAACTGATAAAGTAAAATAAATATATTTAAGTTCGTGTATTATAATTTTAGTAGCGTTTAATTATATGGGGTGCGCTGGCAACCCACCTGTGTATTCACGTAAGCTTTTTTGTCTGTGTATTCCAGGGTTAATTACATTTATTATTAACAGTTAAATGCTCATATACTGCAGCGTGCCAAATGGTCAACAGTCTCTGTAAAAACACTAATAGAGTAAAGGAGATTTGGAAAACCTACTAGATTTGCTCTAAGTAATGTCACCACAAGCTAATAATTTGTTTGGTAATTTAGGCCCAAAATCTTACTCTCTCACAAAATAAATATCGTGCAAACGCTGATGAAAAAGACCTTACTGTAGGGATACTGCGAGCGTAGAGAGCTGAAAAAAAATCAGCATGGGTCTGAAGCCTATAATATACCTAGGTAGTAAGTTGATCGCTATATTTTAGAAGGATCTTTGGGTGCCCCCGAGCCTGGGGTCCTTGGAGCCTGGTCTCCATTGGCTTCGCCCTTAATCCGCTCCTGTGTGCAAGACAAAATTACATGATAGGAAAGCACGCTAGACCGCTTCATTCTGGGTGATTAATATACGACTATGCCGGCAGATGATATAAAAAATGGTTTTATACAATGAGGCCACGTTTCAATTCGGTTGCCATTGTTTCTGTCCAACAATTACCAGCTTGGCGTAGTTGACTGTTGTATCCTCAAGCTCGCTTCCGCGAATGGTAATACCGCAACAACAAGCTAAAATATTATGAAGCTCTGTTGCTGTAACTGCTGGCTTGCACGATGGCGTGTACAACAGAGACATTCTGCAGAGTTCTAAAAATGATTTGCTAACCAGTCCGGGTAAACATACGTTGCAGAAGTTAAACTACAAGGTCGAGGGCAAGCTTCACTGTTATTAGTTTCATAGTCAATACCGAATAAGGCGCTGTAGGCTACTTCCCTTGTTGTCTTTATTAACGAAATTAACTTATTTGCACTTCGTGAATCTCCAGAGCTACTTATTCAATATTTCGTTCTTTTATGAGCTTGTGATTAGAACGTTAAATTAGGCACATCAAACAAATAATGTTTTTAACTTCTTTACTGAATGAAAACGTTTCTCATGAGCATTCAGGATCCGATGATTGGTTGGACTTAAGCGTTTAGTTAAAGTTACTTTGAGTAGATAAAAGGAAGCAACATTATGTTTCAAATATCTTAATGTTTGAAAGCTTTCTTACTAACGCCTAAGATTCTGAGATTTCCTAGATTTTATTGTCCGGGTGGAAAGTTACATCAGATTAAATTAAAAGGAGCGATCTTCATTTCAACTCCCTTACTGGTTGAAAACTTTCCTTGTGAAAGCCTAAGATTGATTTGTTAGTTAGAGCTTTAGGACCGAGTTTATATATAAGACGTGAACCTAGATTAAGCTCAAATCCAAAACACTGTAGTATGTTTCAACTATCATTCATTCACACAGTGAATCGAACGCACAGCTCGTGCAACAAAACCGCTTGCGCTAGTCACTAGTCAAATATGATTGGCTAAGAACTTTTAAGAGTTAAAAATAATTAATGTACTAAACATAATCTCATTATTACCAGTTGTTTCGAGGCTAAGTCAGTCGGAGGTAGATTCTGATATATTAGTGTAGATTACAAATTAAAAGATAACAATACTCAGCATGATTTCTGCGGCAAAGCATCTGATAAGTATTTTTAACTAAATAAGGTTCTCTGATTTAAGAAATGTCATTAGTTTTCTTGTATCATGTCTAGTTTTCGAAATAACCGCCATTTGCTGCCTCCAAACTTGTCATTGGAAGTATAAGTACTACTTTACAATAACAGTCAATCGCCAGTTGCTAGTATGACCTTGGTTTGCTTTATTATTATTGTGTATGTTTGCCAATCCAACACCCCCACCAAATTTGACCCATCTATCGAATTCCTCCGTTATTAGTATATTTTCAGAATTGCTACCATTTGAAATGCAGTGTTGCCAATTTATCTTTTCATTCGTTCGCTAGATCCAGCGTCTTTGTAGTTCGTAGTATCCGCACAAATTAAACTTACCCAACCTCATTTACACAAAATTTCCTTATAATTTATGTGAATGGGACAGCAGGGCTAGGGACAAACACTGGTCTACACCTGCCACTGTTGACACAGGGTGTGCAAAGTGTTACAAATGGTGCCTTTGTTGACCCCAAAAAATGGTATTCTTGCACTCTACACTTAAATTGAGAATCATGAAGCAGTTGGTGAAATACTTGGATATAGATATCCCCTGTTTTAAATACATTGGAAACAAGTTTCCACATTTATGGGCACAAAGATCAAGGAAAGCATTGTTGATGAACCTCAAATTAGGAAACTTCTGAAATACAGAAACTTTGAAGAGGCGGTGAATGCCGTATAGCATTCTGTATGGAATTCAATGAGGGAAGTCATGACAAAGTTCCTAGGAAATATCAAGGATAAGCAGTGTGAAACAGTAGCGAAAACGATCTTGTATCACATAAAATATTTCAGATGTAAAATGAGCCTGAAACTACACTTCCTTCATTGTTGATCATTTTCCGGAAAATATTGGGGCTGTTAGTGAAGAAATGGGAAAGAGGTTTTACCAAAACATCAAGGAAGCAGAAAGAAGATACCAGGGATGGTGGGATGTGTCCAAGATAGCCGACTACTGTTGGTGTTTAAAAAAAAAGATAGCAAAAGCTCAGATGGCAATCAAATCCTGGGCAGCCAACGACGACGAAGTACACACATGATTTACGTCTATTTGAGACTGTGCAGTTTGGTAGTGGCTAAGCAACAGTAACTATTAGTGTAGTCTGGTACAGTAAATATCGTATGCGACAGAAAATTCTGCTAAGTTTTGCCTGTATGGATTTTCTAAATTACAAATCAGCTTTATTCTTTCAGTGAAAAAAAAAAAAACAAAACTGGAAAATGATTATGTTGCTTTACTGGAAATCAAGATAATTGTTCGAATGGTGGTAATAATTTTTGAATCATGTGACGCGAAATGAACACGTTATTACGTAACAAGATGAGAAGGAAACATACACATACATGTCATCAAGCTTAAATAAATATTAAATGATAATATTGAAAAAAGCAAAAGTGGTATTTCTGCTCTCTTCTGAAAGAATTCATATTATATATATATTTTATAATCTGGATGAAATCACACGTGGATTCCGATTTTATCATCAAGTGTGGGGGACCATCTGTAATTGAGATTTATGGTGGGATGAATCTTAATTAAAATGTTTGAAATTCTCTGAAAATTCCACGCTTTCACATTATGAACAGCTGGGATCATCACATCATAATTATTACATCTATCTTATAACTAATTAATATTTTTCTTTCTTTCCTACACTTTATTATCACAGTGAATTTCTCTCACACACAAGCTGTCTGTCCTTCTCTCCTTCAAATTTATCTTCCTCGTACTTTCTCTTATTTACTTATTAATCCTTTTTTTCCTTTCTTTTTCATAGGAAAGATAATCAATTTTGAAACTTCTTTATTTTTCAAATTAATGGGATAACGAATAGAAAAGAACAGTGTTTACAATGTGTGTTTTAAGATTGTCGAAACTATTCAGGGCTAGTGAAAATAAGACTCTTGAATTCGTATCCAGTGTATGAGAAAAACAAATTAAATTCACAATATTTTAGTTAAAACAACATCCCAAAGCATGGGACAGTGGTCACTGAGGATGAGAGATTTGTGTCTAAAATATGACTTATCAATTAAAAGATACAATATCTCTTTAAATCGAATAGGAATTTGTATTTTCAACGCAATATGAGATAAATTTTCGAAAGAGATAAATGTGTGATTCTATATGTGTATATTTTTACTGGAATTTACAGTTTTTGTTACGTCACTGGATCATTTAATAAGGATTAAGGATGGACAGTTCGAGGTCGTGATCTCTAGTCTATCAATACGTTCTCTGACTTACCATAAGTCTACAGATAATTGTACTGTAGCGAATTACAGAACTTCAGTAAACCTAGTAATTTCGTAACTTTTATCCCAACTTTCTTCTTCCCTAAAGTTTGTGACTTGCTGCAGGTCTGCCTCTAGAGTAATAGCTATCCAACATATTAACACTAATCATTGATTTATTTTCTATTAGGTTCACGTATCTTTTAATTATTTTGAAAATGAACTAAATGACTAATTACGATACTCGTATTTCTAAATGTCTAGAAGGAGTCATTTTAAAACTTTCTCAGAAACATAAATGGAATATATTAGTAGCATATGAGAACACTTTTTTCTTTGGTGGCCCAAAGTCAGTAATATATTATAAAACTTAAGGTTAATATCGGAGGTGGTTTACCACGTTCGAATTTGAATAGGAATTTAATTAAAAAATGGTATGAATTCCTCAATCGGTTAAATAAAATCATTTCCTGCCATGTCTTAGGATTTTGCTCTATGTAGATCAATATTAAAACCGAAAGTCGTATTGGATTTATACCATTTCCGATTTTAGCAGAAACTAAAGGATGAAAATGAAATGTACTATTTAGATGCTTAATTCACTGTCGGAAGCCACTTCTCGCTATCTATTACTGTTTTCTTTCTATAATGATTAACGTTAAAACTGGAAATGATTGGTTTGTACCACTCCTTTTTCAGTTAGAATAGAGATGGATTTCTGTTTGATGTTTAATTGATTACCCACAATAACTTCTGGCTATCTTTTAGGGTTTCTTATTCTTAGATGACCAACGTTAAAACTGGAAGTGGTTTATTCTGGCATTTCTGGTTTAAATATAGAGTTAAGAGAGAAGACAACATCTATTCACGGAACACTAAATGGAATTCAGAAAGCGGGTTTCGCTAGCGCCATCTTTTTCCCCTAAGTAAATAATCGAATCCGGAAATTGTAGTGAATTTCCACCAGTTTTGTTTTCAGCAGGAAGTTAAGAATAAGATGTGGCGTATTATTGGGACATTAAACCGATCAGATGAAACTCAGCTCCCAATCTATTAACTTCTTGTTCTAAAGAAATCAATGTTATAATCGGAACATCTATCTTTTACCACTTATAATTTGTCTATATGTTGAAAAAAAACTCAATTTCTAACTTCTGATCGTCTACATTTTCACGAAAGTTTAGTGATGATCGGTGAAATAGTTCCTGAAATTTACCCTCCCGAATGGAGAAATGTGCACGTAAATATAAAACGAAGTTTTGTAAACCAATCTTCTTCATTATTATGAAAGTTTAATGAAAAAGATAAATTGCCATATCTTAAGCATGGGTGCCCGAAGAGGGACACGATGGGGCCCGGACACCTTACCTTAAAAAAAATTGCATACGTAATGTAAAGAAACAACGTATATTAAATACCAGAATACCAAAAATAATATAACAATCATAGAGATGTCCTCCAGAAAATTTTCTTCTGGCGCCCCTAATCTTAACTGATTTAGAATTAGGAAACCACGTGCAGATACTGTTTATAAATCTTTCTAAGAACAAGGAAATGTTTAAAAATTGCTCTATTTATTGTAGTAATAATGCTGTAGAATGTAGTTCATTACTTTCCACTTTAATATGAACTTCA
Organism: Thermobia domestica; assembly: GCF_964235325.1. Taxonomy (NCBI): domain Eukaryota; kingdom Metazoa; phylum Arthropoda; class Insecta; order Zygentoma; family Lepismatidae; genus Thermobia; species Thermobia domestica. The sequence goes on from NW_027656017.1 coordinate 9,373, forward strand.
TTCTTCATATGATGTACAATGGTCCTTAATAATGCAGGAGCCATACTACTGACGACCGTTGCACGCAGGTGTATAGAGAATTTCTCTTCGAAACTTGTTTCCTATCTGCTTAAGAATAGTTTTTAGCTTGGGTATTCATTTCTGATAAGGGGAGGTTTCTTCCAATATGGCCGCCAATATGGCCGACCAGCCAAAGTGCAACGTTATTGGAAAATAGCCTATACCTCCGAAACTATTGCTTTTAGCACCAAATTTCAAAAGACCAAAATTGATCAGCACATTATTGTAAATTAGAAACGACATTTTTTTACATGAATTACATAAAGTTTTATATTGAGAATGAATATAATTTGTTTTTTGAAACCATTAATTAAACTTGGTAAGAAAAATTTTAAGTGGTGAGATTAACTACTTGATTAATTTTATGTCTTAAGATTTTAGAAAGCTGTATCTGTAAAAATACAAATAAACATCCTAAAACAGTACAACTTATCCCAGCACCAAAGCGTCAGAAGGAAACCTGCAGTGTTAAAATATGTGTTATATGTAAGATCCCATTTCATGTCTCTAGTGCACAGGCAATTCAAGGAACATGTAAATCTAAAATTTTAAAAACATCTTTGAACCACGCTGGTTTATGCAGTAGTTATGATACTGTTCAAAGAATGAATCATTCTTTGGCAGGAAGAGCTGTGGAACTAACTCACCGTGTCCCATTGCCCACATACTTTGCCAGAAGTATTCCATTTCGAGCAGGTATGGATAACTTTCACTATCAAAAAGGTACAAAATCAGGCATTACTATGTTGCATGACACAGTCCTAGTACTATTTCAGAGTGTATATACATCTTAGATTTAAATAGTTTTACATTTAGTAAACCCAACAAAAACTGAATGATGTTTTGAGCTGTCAAGAGCTCGCGCTATTTAACAGCCCTGTAAGAGAGAACATTGATCATAATTTATGTTCAGTAATACCTCAGGCAAACATCAGTTTCAACATCAAAAATAGTTTTTACATGATTATGACGATTTTTTTCAAATTATTACTTATCTACTAGAAGTTTCCGAGATAACTGCTTTGCCTTCGTGGAGTGCTTTTAACTCACCTATTACTGACAAAAAACTTCCATAAACTATTTCAGCATCTGTTCCCATTCTTCCATTTTTAGCCACCAATTAAACATTTATACACACAAACATGGTAAATTTTCAGGACTTTTTGATACAGGTAAATCAGGAGTGTGGAACTCTGTGGAGTGACGAAGGAGTATACCATTTACACAAGAAATATCTCATTTGGACTCTGTTCATTTCATACTACTAAAACCATAAGCTGTCTTGGACTATATCTCCAAGATAGTGAAATCTTTAAAGCATTAGTGCAGACTGAAATATTTTGGTCCGTAAATGATCGAAAGTGCTTTACAAGGTAAGGGTTACTATAGAGGAGTTCGTGAAGTGTAACAGAAGCTGTACAACAGAACTTCCATGCTGACTTTCTTTGCTTTATCAAACAGGACGAATAACAACCCAAACTTTTCGTTAATGTAATGTTTTTTTTAACACATTATCCCCTATATTGAGAGACATTATTAGAGCTGATAGAGCGGGTAACTGGGGTCTCAATTTATGTGCATTCGGCAGAGCCTTGCCTTTGTTTTTCGCCTTTGGTAAAGTCAATTTTGCAAAATGGAGCACGGTTTACTAAGAAGACTGTTTGAAACTTCGTGAAGTAGCAGAGTCTTTAAAAATAGGGGAATTCGTTGTTCAGCATGGAACAGCATGGAAGAAAGTTCACCAGTGTAGGTATTAATAAGGAGTTGGAGAGGTGCTACAACCAACCAGCTAAAAGGCAGTTTGCTATTAGGGTCTATACGAATGACCCGAAGGAAACAGATTGTAACATTACAAGACATAATCAAGCATAAGACACTCAATAAGTATGCTTCATAGACGAATCTGTGTTTAAAAAAATGAAAAATATGATTTCCATCACAATAAATCCACTTTCGTTAAGAAGAGGCCACCAGAGTAAAGAAAAGACAAAAGTTATTGATGTGAAAGTGGAAACATCTGATGCTGAGGGTAAAATTGGTATTTCAAGATATCGTGTCTACTCAATTAATAAACTTGTAACATTTGAGCTATCACAACAACGTCATTCCTTTTGGCCAAAGATGGCAATCTGAAAAATCAAACAAATCAGAATTAGTAAAAGAGCCTGAGATAAAAACAAAAACCACATACCAATGTCAAGCAAACACACGTTCCATAGTATTTGATTTTATGCTTCATGCTTGCACCTTAGCTGATACTGCTGTAAATCAAATGGAAAGCTTTGGCAAGTTTGCTGAGAATATGCTAAAGAGGATAATTTAGCTCTCAAAATCAGCCAAAAGGTTTGATATTGTCTTTGACATTTACAAAGAAGAAGGTAGAAAGCTGCAAAATGATTGAAACGAATTAAAAATGGGCCTAATCAACATAACAATCTAAAAAGTGTTACACACTTACCTAAAGATATGGGTGCATTTTGTTCTTCAATTCAAAACAAAACACAATTTCAGCAGTTCTATAGAATATAAATTCAGCAAAAGGACAGACTTTTAAGTAAAACAGTTTATTTTAGTGGTATGGATGGAGAACAACCTCACAAATTAAAAGGAAGCAATGTGATAGAACATTATCAGTGTACGTGTAGTACTTTTGAAGAAGCCGATGAAAGAATATTTATTAACATTAATCATGCTGTAAGTACTCAAACATTGAGAGTATGCAAGTAGTATTATTAGACACATGTGTTTGTTTGTGCTTATTAGTTTCATGAAGAGTTTCATCCGAATGGCGTAAACGAATTTTGGACTTTTTTGGGAAAGGGCAATATAAATTTTCCTTTTTTCAATATAAATTATTGAAGTACTTCTTGCGATTCATTTTCTGAGTGAATGTGAGTAGTAGTGGCCCCGTTATATTGCGCCGAGTCAGCAAAAATTTTCTCGATTCTGATTGGCTGAGAGAGGTCACGTGACGTTAGGCCCCGCCCACGCGGGAAATTCAAATTTTCAGGTCACGTGGTATGACGTCATGAGTCACCCTGCGGGGAAATCCCTCACCAGGGGCTTTTGAAATTTGTTCCCTTTTACGGGTAAGATGTGTGTTTATGATTGGTTGATAGCTGTCACGTGATTATAGACCCTGCGATATTTGAAATTCGTTCCCTTTTACGGGTAACATAAATCCTTTGGTACCACGATGATGATTGGCTGATAGAGGTCACGCGATCTTAAGCCCTGTGACTTTTGAAATTTGTTCCCTTTTTACGAGTAAGATGAGTGCTTTGATACCTGATTCTGATTGGTTGACAGAAGTCACGTGATCTTAGACCCATGGATATTTGAAATTCGTTCCCTTTTATGGGTAACATGAATGCTTTGGTACCACGAAGCTGATTGGTTGACAGAGGTCACGTGATCTTAGGCTCTGGATTTTTAAAAAAAATTCGTTCCCTTTTACGGGTAAGATGAGTGCTCTGATACCTGATTCTGATTGGTTGACAGATGTTACGTGATTTTAGACCCTGGGATATTTGAAATTCGTTCCCTTTTATGGATAACATAAATGCTTTGGTACCACGATGCTGATGGGTTGATAGAGGTCACGTGATCTTAGGCTCTGGGTTTGGTATTACGATACTGATTGGAAGATAGAAGTCACATGATTTTAGACCCATCACACGGTGAACAGAATACGTGGGAAAACCCCTCACTCATTTGTTTCCATTTTACGGGTAAGATGATTGCTTTGGTACCACGATGTTGATTAGTTGATAGAAATCGCATAATCTTACACCCACCCCAATGCTAGACATTCAGAGTGCTATGACGACGATCCACCCTAGACCTGGATTTTTTTAATGGTTATCCTTTTTGGTACCTTAAAGTTCCCATGGAGGGTTCAACCCCATCCTTAAATAACCCTTTTATGGTATCATGATATTGTACTGAAGTTTACATTAAATATTATCGTTCTCTTTGGCAGATAAGATGATTACCAGCTTTTTTACCTTGATGGAGATCCTGTCCTTGAATTAGTAGCCTATGTCTCTGGAAGTAACAATGGTGAAAGAGGGGTGTCGCTTGTAGATTTCTTATAACACATTGTTGTGAGTTTAAGCGATTTTTTTTAAACGCTCAGCGTTTTATTGCTCAGTAAGCGCTTCATTAATGGAAACAGTGTTGCCAGATTTTTTCTTACCGAAACTGGTCCGATTCTTTTCGAAACGGTTCCGCAGAGTACAAGAAATTTTAAACTAAAAATTTTTTCGAAATAAAAAAATTTCAAAACTAAAAATTTTCAAACAAAAAATTTTCGAACTAAAAATTTTGAAACAAAAAAGTTTCAAACAAAAAATTTTCGAACCCAAAAAAAAATTTCGAACTAAAAAAAATTGAAACAAAATTTTGTCGAACTAAAACATTTTTTAAAAACAAAAGTTTCGAACTAAAGATGTAAATCACATCTAAAAATTTTCAAATCAAACTTTTTATCGAACTAAACTTTTAAAATTTTCGAACTAGAAATTTAAACCAAGTTTTAGAAAAAATCCTAAGAAATGTTTCTCCAGGAATCGAACTCAGGTCTTTCAAACCAAAGATGTGTATGCTAACCGCTTAATGAATTCGGTTTTAATAGTGCTTGGTGGGTTTCGAACCATGGTTCTTGAAAAGGATACACATATACTTTAAGAAAATAAATCTGACAGTGTAACGCTTCCGTTCGTGGATTAAAATAAAATGCTGATAGACTTTTTTTTTGTGTGTTGACATAGAAGTACATATGATTGAAAATGCAAACGTCAGCGGATCGCATTACTTTTGTTTTACTACGAACGTGTCAGCATGATTCATGAAAAAAGCAAACATTGACATTCTCGTATGGAATATGAGGAAAATGAAATGTCGTCACAGTTACGACAAGTAGTGACATGATCCTGGCAGAAGGGAATTGGCATCGGAATTGCGATACTAGATGTTGTAACTATTGAGTAACGTGAATGACGTCACGATCGATTGTTACACATCGTTTTGGTTCGTGATTCATGACAAAAGCAGCGAGCGTTTTGATTGGTTCGTTGTGATGTCATTTTATAAATTTCCTCGTTTCTGATTGGTTGATGATGACATCGTTTTCGCAGCGACCTAAATAAAAATCTAAATTTCATTTTTCAAATCCTACACCGCTCTCAACTATCGAGTGAGAAGGTTTGTTTTTTAAAAGTGTCTTCATTTAAGAAGCTTTACTGCACCGACTTTTTGTTCATTGAATTTGAGGTAAGTTCAGTGAGATTTTATTTTTCACACAAGATTCGAAAATCATTTTTATTTTATATTTGTGGGCGAATCACGAATACACTGTTTTACTTTTAGTACGAAATATTTAGACTATGAAGAAATTAGTGGAATGGGAAAGTGGGAGTACGAATCAGGACCCCCACACATTAAAACTAAGCACGATAAATGATATGGTTTAGCGTCCCTTTAGCGAGCACCCGTCGGGAATTGAACCATGGTCAAAGATGTGTACGCTTAGTTTTGAAAAGAATACATTACAAAATTTCTAAAACTATGCCTGAGAATAATATGGTTCGATTCCCTTTGAAAGCATTAGCGTTCCCTTCAGCTTAACGTGATATTCGAGCAATCAGCCGAGATTGAACCAAGGCCAGAGGTGTGTACGTCAATCATTTAACTTAGTTTTGAAAAGAATGTATGATAACGCGTGAGAATATTAAATTTCAGAAAAGGCTTGACAGCGATCCGATGTGGGAAAGCAAACCCATCGAGGATTGAACCAGGACCTTCCACGTTAGAAGCATGTACGCTAACCACTTAGCCACGAGTGCATGAATATTTGGTTAAAAGATTTACGCTATACAGATTTTGTTTTGACAATTACGTATGTGTAACGTTAATGGTTGGTGAATCTCTTCAACTTGCAAACGCATCATTTAAAGGTCGTTGTGAGTAGAAAAAATGCTTACGCGTGCTTTATCACATCTCAGTACTGTTGAAACATTCATTCATGCATTCTTTTAATACTATAGAATGGTAGGTCAGTTACATGCTGATGTAATGGTCTCGAGTTTGACAGCAATAAAACACACATTTCAGTAACATAATTATTTTTAAAAAAACTTTGATTTCTAGTACACGTGCTTTCATAATGAGATTCTGAACGTCACCGCCAGGAATCAAACTCAGGACCTTTACATGAATTGCTTAGTTAATTATTTATCATGAATGTTATGATTTCCTGTTTATCAGGTGATTAAGATTTTTCTTTCTTCTTTTCTTTTGTAGTAAATTCACGCTGCTCAATTCCTTTTTTCCATATCACATTTATCGCAATTGTACCTGTTTGTTTGTTTTCATTTTTTAACCATGGCCGAATCGGGTTTTACTGTTCCCAATGAAATCACTCGTCATTATAGACGATTTATGTACGTTTATGTATTATGAGGTGTACGTCAACCATTTAGCTTAGTTTGAAAAGAATGTATGATAACGCGTGAGAATATTAAATTTCAGAAAAGGCTTGACATGCCCCGACGTGGAAAGCAAACCCACCGAGGATTGAACCAGGGCCTTCCACGTCCGAACCATGTACGCTAACCGCTTAGTCACAATAATAAAAAAATACGCTATACAGATTTTGTTTCGACAATTACGCATGGGTATCGTTAATGTTTGATGAATCTCTTCAACTTGCAAACGCATCATTTAAAGGTCGTTGTGAGTGGGAAAAAATGCTTACGCGTACTTTCTAACATCTCAGTACTGATGAAACATTCATTCATTTCATGCATTCTTTTTATCACTATAGAATAATAGGTCAGTTAAATGCTGATGTAATGGTCTCGAGTTTGACAGCAATAAAACACTCATTTCAGTAACATAATTATTTTTTAAAAAAACTGATTTCTAGTACGTGTGCTTTCATAATGAGATTCTGAACGCCCCGCCAGAGAATCAAACTCAGGACCTTTACATGAATTGCTTAGTTAAGAATTTATCATGAATGTTATGATTTCCTGTTTATCAGGTGATTAAGATTTTTCTTTGTTCTTTTCTTTTGTAGTAAATTCACGCTGCACAATTCCTTTTTTCCCATTACATATTTGTTTTACCGTAATTGTACCTGTTTGTTTGTTTTCTCCTTTTATTAACATGGCCGAATCGGGTTTTACTGTTCGCAATGAAATCACTCGTCATTATAGACGATTTAACATTGAGGGCAGAATGCTCGAAATTCAATTCAACGCACCACCCGTAGGAACCGATATCATACAGTATGTACATAACAGTTTCCAAGCGATGCTAGACCATTTATTAGCCAATGTCGACGATGAGGCGATGGTTGGTTTATCGGTAATATCGCCACGCAATACCAATAAACCATTTTGGGTGAGTTTTCGCCAAGCGCGAAACCTAACACTGGAAACGATGTGGGCCTCGTTCGAAAGAGTGTTACAAAGTAACAATGCATTTCTCCTGCACGAGCCATTCACCGTGCATTTTCATCGTGTGGATATTCCAAGAGGATACGGATATGGAGATCGTTTAGCACAAGGAATACTTCAAAATGAAGAATTGTTACGTTGCAAGCGAGGGATTGTACGTGTAAAAAATCAAGATTCAAGGTGTTTGGCGTTCGCCCTTGTTATTGCTATTGGCCTGAGAAAATACAAGAATACAGATATGAAACGATATACACAGTATCAACATCAGAGAAAATGTATTGTGGACCAAGAAGTCGATGCGTTATGTTCAAATGCAGGAGTGAATTTGGATCATGGTGCCAGTGTAAATGAAATTCGACAATTCCAGGCATACCTCAAAGAATATAAAATTACAGTGTATACCAGTTTCTCAGGTCGTGACATCATGTACGAGGGGCCCAACGACGAAAATCGCACTCCCATAAATTTGATTTGTTTGGCCGGCCATTTTGACATCATTCAATCTTTAACTGCTTGTTTTGCAACCAAGTTCTACTGTGAAGCGTACCATAAAAAGTATGATCATCGTAACAGACATGTAAAAAATTGTCCTGTAACATGCTCCAAATGTTTACAGAGACCACTATGCGACAAGAATCAAACGCCGATATTATGCAAAGACTGCAATCGTCAATTTTATGGGGAAAAATGTTTTAACAATCATCGTAATATTGTATATCATCGTGGGGAACCTGTATGCAAAATGGTGAAGCAATGTACTAGATGTTACAGAGTATATTCTTTTGTGCATACAGGACAACGACTTCATGATTGTAATGAGATCTTTTGCAATGTTTGTAAGACGATTGTTCCAGGATCACATCAATGTTTTATGCTTCCTGATCGCCAATGCTTGAAACCTGGTGTTCCTTCACTCATGCACGCAAAGAAAGCCTTGTTGATATTCTATGATATAGAATCTATGCAGGACACGAATATTGACGATAATACGTATGTACACGTTCCAAATTTATTGGTTGCACAACAAGTATGTTATGCATGTGTTGAAAACGCTAATATCCAGCAGTCTTGCAGTACGTGTGGTCAGCGCCAGCATATTTTCCAAGGAGAGGATCCAGTTTATGATTTTCTCCAGTACTTGCGGGAACGTCGTCCCAATATAAAGAGGATTTTCTGCCTCGCTCACAACGCTAAGGGATACGATGGACATTTCATCCTAAAGACCATGGTAGAACAATGCCAATGGAGACCTGACGTCATATTAAATGGGACCAAGATACTGAGTTTAACCTTGAATAATCTGACGTTCATTGACTCGTTGAACTTCCTACCTATGGCATTAAGTAAATTGTCAAAAGCGTTCAATTTACCCGCAACCAAAGGCTACTTCCCGCATTTCTTCAACACCAAGGAGAATCAATCGTATATTGGACCACTTCCAGAAACAAAGTATTATGGTGCAGATGAAATGACCGTCGAAGACAGGAACAAGTTCATGCAGTGGTACAACGATCAACGTAATGACACGTTTGATTTCCAGAAAGAAATTCTCAAATATTGTATTCAAGATGTCAATGTACTGCGACAAGCATGCGTTTCGTTTATGACGTCATTTGAAACAGAAACCAAAGTGAATCCCTTCTTGGAGACGATCACGATTGCCAGTGCTTCCAATTTAGTATTCCGCCGGAATTTCCTCAAACCCAACACCATTGGAATTCTACCGGCACATGGCTATCGATGGAGAAGTACCCAATCGATCGCTGCAATGCAATGGCTGGCCTACATTGAAAAAACCGAAGGAAAACAAATCTTACATGCGGCCCGACAAAAAGAAGTGTTTATTGCGGGATTCCATGTTGATGGCTACTACCAAGATCCTGAGACGTTAGAGGAGCACGTCTACGAGCATGCCGGCTGCTTTTATCACGGGTGTAAAGTATGTTTTACTACAGGTCGTAATCAGCCCATCTACAGCAATCCAGAAGACACCATGGAATTCCGTTATGAACGAACGCAAAGAAAAAATGCAAGACTGCGTGAATTGGGGTACATTGTACATGAAATGTGGGAGTGCGAATTTAATCAGTTCTTAAAACAAAATCCTGCAATGGCGACGTATCTGAAGAATCACCCGTACATGAACCGCAGACCATTAAATCCAAGAGATAGCTTTTTTGCAGGAAGGACCAATTGCGTGAAATTGTACCACCAAGTCGACGAAAAAGCAGGAGAAGTAATAAAATATTTCGATATTGTCTCGCTTTATCCCTATGTAAATAAGTGTGCTAAATACCCTGTAGGGCATCCACGAATTTATCTACAGGGTGATGAAAATATATTACCAATAAATAAAGTCAATGGTCTAATCAAAATGACGATATTACCAAGTCGCCATCTTTATCATGGTCTCCTGCCTTACCGATGTAACAAGAAACTACTCTTTCCACTGTGTGCTGCGTGTGCCGAAGAAATGAACCCAGACCCTACAGCAACGTGTACACACAACGATCAGGAGCGGTGCCTCACTGGAACATGGGTATCATATGAAATACAGAAGGCAGTAGAATTACGATATCAACCGGTGGAAATTTTTGAAATTTGGGATTATGACATTGAACAATATGATCCCATCACGAAAACAGGTGGCTTGTTCACGGAATATATCAATACGTTTTTGAAATCAAAAATGGAAGCTTCTGGCTGGCCCAGTTCCTGTGTCACCGAAGAAGACAAATCAAAATTTATACAAAACGTCCTGGAGCGTGAAGGTATTGCATTGGATCCGTCCAAAATTGAAAATAATCCTGCAAGAAGAAGTTTATCTAAGCTTTGTGTTAACTCATTATGGGGAAAGCTTTGTCAGCGTTCAAACTTTAGCCAGACCACAATTATTGATCGGCCGAAAGAATTTTATGAAAAACTCACTTCCCCCGACATTAAACTCCATCAAATTGTACCCATCAATGATACGATGTTGTATGCGTTCTGGGAGTACAATGAACATGTGCCTGTTCAAAACCGAAACACCAATGTCGTGTTAGGTGCATTTACAACATGTCAGGCACGTCTGGAACTGTACAAGTACCTGGAAATGTTGCAGGAACGTGTTTTATATTTCGACACGGATTCTGTGATATTTACAGAAAAGCCCGGGGAGCCAACCATTGAACCTTCAACGTACTTGGGATGCTTATCGGATGAGATGGAGTCTTACGGCCAACGAGCATACATCAAGACATTTGTCAGTGGAGGACCGAAAAATTACAGCTTAGAAATATACAATCCAGATACCAACGTCACCAGCTACATATGTAAAATTAGAGGATTTACATTAAACTACAATGCAGGACAACAATTAAATTTCAACACGCTAAAAGAAATGATTACAAATCAATGCCGTGGACAAGTCACCATCACTATCCCCCATAAAATATGCAGGACCAAAGACCATACCATCGTCACACACAAAGAAGAAAAAATGTACAGTATCCAGTACACAAAACGTCGATTTAAAGAACTCAATTCTTATGATACGGTTCCGTACGGGTACGTTAAAAAACAGAAGATGGAACTGGAAAAAGAAGATGAAGAAGAAAAAACTGTAAATACCCAATAAGGCCGCCATTTCTTTTTTCCTTTTCCTTTTTCCCTTCCTTAACCACAAAGCAGCAACACCAAGAAGAAAATGAAGTACCCACAAGAGTTCATAAATCACCACCAACACCATCAGTGGAAGAAATGCAGAATCTCGTACCGAAGGAGGAACCTTGACCATAAAGCAGCAACACCAAGAAAAATGCAGTACCCAGAAGAGTTCGTAAACCACCATTAGTAGAAGAAATGCTGTTATCTCGTACCCGAGGAGGAAGATGAAACTAAACAGATCCATCATTTACGAGTAAGTTTTATTTCTCTCTTATCAATATTGACTCATTTTTATTGTTTCAGGAAAAAAAGAGAATTCATAAAGTAATCCGTTGTTTCTTCTTTTTCTTTACAGGATACGTCTACAAGATTCGAAGATGATGATACGTCCAACATATTCATTAAACTAGATCCTGTATTTATTATGTTAATAAACTTGTATGAGAAGAGCACATACCTTTCGTTAAAATACAACAAGTAGAAAAAAATATGTTTTATTATTTCTTGAAACCCTGAACACTTGTTTTCAAATAAATGGTAATCTTGAAAATTTAAGGTGGAAAATATATCCAAGATTTGGTTTACATGATTTTGTTCGAAAAATTAATTAAAGAATTTTTTAGTGTCCAAAATTTGGTTTTTAATTTAGTTCAAAAATTGATTTGAAAACTTTCAAATGTGGTTTACAACTTTAGTTCGAAACTTGTTTTTAAAAAAAATTGGTTCGAAAATTTTTTGTTTAAATTTTTTTCGTTCGAAAAATTTTTGTTTAATTTTTTAGTTTGAAATTTATTTGTAATTTTTGTTTCGAAATTTTTTTTGTTCGAAAATTTTTTGTTTGAAACTTTTTTGTTTAAAATTTTTTAGTTTAGAAATTTTTTTTTGTTCGAAAAATTTTTAGTTTAAAATTTCTTGTACTCTGCGGAACCGTTTCGAAAAGAATCGGACCAGTTTCGGTAAGAAAAATCTGGCAACACTGTTTCCATTAATGAAGCGCTTACTGAGCAATAAAACGCTGAGCGTTTAAAAAAAATCGCTTAAACTCACAACAATGTGTTATAAGAAATCTACAAGCGACACCCCTCTTTCACCATTGTTACTTCCAGAGACATAGGCTACTAATTCAAGGACAGGATCTCCATCAAGGTAAAAAAGCTGGTAATCATCTTATCTGCCAAAGAGAACGATAATATTTAATGTAAACTTCAGTACAATATCATGATACCATAAAAGGGTTATTTAAGGATGGGGTTGAACCCTCCATGGGAACTTTAAGGTACCAAAAAGGATAACCATTAAAAAAAATCCAGGTCTAGGGTGGATCGTCGTCATAGCACTCTGAATGTCTAGCATTGGGGTGGGTGTGTAAGATTATGCGATTTCTATCAACTAATCAACATCGTGGTACCAAAGCAATCATCTTACCCGTAAAATGGAAACAAATGAGTGAGGGGTTTTCCCACGTATTCTGTTCACCGTGTGATGGGTCTAAAATCATGTGACTTCTATCTTCCAATCAGTATCGTAATACCAAACCCAGAGCCTAAGATCACGTGACCTCTATCAACCCATCAGCATCGTGGTACCAAAGCATTTATGTTATCCATAAAAGGGAACGAATTTCAAATATCCCAGGGTCTAAAATCACGTAACATCTGTCAACCAATCAGAATCAGGTATCAGAGCACTCATCTTACCCGTAAAAGGGAACGAATTTTTTTTAAAAATCCAGAGCCTAAGATCACGTGACCTCTGTCAACCAATCAGCTTCGTGGTACCAAAGCATTCATGTTACCCATAAAAGGGAACGAATTTCAAATATCCATGGGTCTAAGATCACGTGACTTCTGTCAACCAATCAGAATCAGGTATCAAAGCACTCATCTTACTCGTAAAAAGGGAACAAATTTCAAAAGTCACAGGGCTTAAGATCGCGTGACCTCTATCAGCCAATCATCATCGTGGTACCAAAGGATTTATGTTACCCGTAAAAGGGAACGAATTTCAAATATCGCAGGGTCTATAATCACGTGACAGCTATCAACCAATCATAAACACACATCTTACCCGTAAAAGGGAACAAATTTCAAAAGCCCCTGGTGAGGGATTTCCCCGCAGGGTGACTCATGACGTCATACCACGTGACCTGAAAATTTGAATTTCCCGCGTGGGCGGGGCCTAACGTCACGTGACCTCTCTCAGCCAATCAGAATCGAGAAAATTTTTGCTGACTCGGCGCAATATAACGGGGCCACTACTACTATGTGATACTTCCAGCAAACTTGGTACAAAATAACCAGCTTTAAAGCTGGCAGAATACTATTAATACTTGATTAGAGACTTCGTGAAAGATAAACTGTCAAGCTCAATAACTGAAAATGCTGAAGGGTTTTTGTCAAGGATGTTGTTTAAAGACTTTAGGAAAATGATGAGTTAAGAATCATGAAATACAGTACCACCGAGTAAAAATTCACACTTCAAAAAGCTTCCACCAACATAATCTAATATGGCACTACAAATCGGGAGAGCATATTTACAAACTAACTGGTGGTCCAGTCTGTTAACAGATCTACAATATATAAGTAATCTTAGTGAATATGGTTGTGGGGAATTTGAAACAGGGTGGATTCCTTAAATTACCGCAGAAAAACATCTTTCTGACTTCCCTCACATTTCTACTTGTTAGACTTGTGCACGGCCAAACACTTGTATATGTAAGAATGTAATAGCTTGTTCCAGATTCTGTACTTGTGAACCTTCTAAGTGCCACAATGCTTGGAATTAGCCTCAATTATATTATATGTAATGATTAAACCTACTAACAACCATTTACTGCTTTTACTTTTTAATAATAATAATGATTCCTGCACGTAAAATTGTGTGAGTTACCAAATGTATATTTTATCTTAGTTCTGTTGCAAAGAATATAGTGTTTTAATAACTAAAACTTATTTATAACCTTTAAAACTATTTTTCTTTTAAAACTGTTTCGACATTATCCAAAAATGTGTACTGATTAATTTTGTTCCTTTGGAATTTTGAGCTAACAGCAATAGTTTCGGAGATATGGGCTATTTTTCACCAAAGTTAAACATTAGCTGGCGGCCATTTTAGGAGAAACCTCCCCATACCAGAAACGCGTACCCAAGCTAAAAACTATCCTTAGACATATAGGAAACAAATTTTTGAAGAGAAAATATCTATACACCTCCGTGCAACAGTCGTCAGTAGTATGGCTCCTAGACTATAAGCTTTTAACCAATTTTACTATTAAACCCTCAAACAATACCATATGACCTAAAGGCCTATACTCTTTTCACAACAACAACAGCACAAAAAACGATATTTGCAAATATAAAGTAATAATATATGCTTTGTTATATACAACGATATTTATATATATTCTACCTCCTTACAATGTGCTCCTACAGGTAAATATACACAATGCGTTTGTGTTTAAAAATACGTTTTTGTTTGTGTGGTTGTGGGTGTGTATCTTCTTTTTTTGTTTTCGTTCTATATTTTTTATATATTTTCTTTCTTTCTTCTATTTATCTCCCTTACTCGCCTGACTGATCACTTTCATCCTATAAATGTTTTTATCTTTCTCAGTTGCTTTATTCATTTTTCTCTTCCTGTATCCACTACTCGTTTTCTATCTTCTATTTTTGCTGTATTTTCCAGATTTATGTAGGCATAGAATCAACCTATAGAAGAAAGATAATTTAGTACAGGTCGACAGTATATTATTTTGCGTTAAATTACCTGCGTTTCTGCAATGAAAGATACAAGTACGGAAAGAGTACCTTTGGCAAAATTTAATTAAGTAATATATACATTTATATACCTGTTGTTATTTTCGGTAGTGCACGATAGGATGTGATGTGAGGAAGTATTTCAATATAGCAATACCCTGCGGGTTGCACCAACAAAATGTTCAAACCACTCTGTCTTCTTAAATTTTTACCAATATTGAGAAAACATTTTCTCGTAAACTCGACGAAAGATGAGTTAAAAGAGAATGACGTAGAATAAGTTAAAAATAGTACTTGATCGATTAGCGAGGAGAAAAAACGAAAACGAAGAGATTATCATGAACTTTAAACTCGTGAAATAAAATATGTCGTTATCGCTATTGACACATATTTGTTGTAATATTTATTTGTCTGCACTTACTAACTAACTAACTATTTGGCCTATGTAACCCGGAGGTTTAATGCCGCATTCGAAAAAGCTATCCATTGACTTCTATCCTTAGGCAGTTGGATGTAGTTTCTAATTTGTATTAATATTTCTCCGAGATCCATCTTAATATATTGCCTACCATCTCCGCCTAGGTATTCCCGATTGGTCTTCCAGTTAAGACTCTGAAAGCGTTTCTACTTTCTTCCATCTTGGATAGCTGACCTGCGCACCTGAGCCCCATAGATTTGATAACCCTAACAATGTTTGGTAAACCGTATAAATTATGTAGTTCCCCCTTTAGGAAGTGTACGCCATTCCCCATTCCCGTTTCTCTTGGGTCAGAATATTCGTATCAGGATCTTGTTCTCAAATACTTTCAGTCTACGTTCTTCTCTCAGAGTAAGTGACCATGATTCGCAACCATACAGAACAACAGGCATGATCATTGTTTTATATATTTATAAGTTTTATTTGTCTCTACTTCCATTTAAATTTCTACTTTTATTCTTCACGTTTTACATATAAAAATTAGTTAACAAATTTTGTATTTCACAGCCGGCTATAATAAATAATTGTAATTATATCTACGTTCATCTTAATTCCCACTTAAATATTACATACCTGTGTATAATTAGCAAGTATCATGTCTAACAATACGTTCCGTCACTATCACTCATAATATTTTATTATGTAAGACAACAACAACTATATTGATTGTGGCATAAACTATATATATTTCATTTCACATAACTTTACATTAATTCTGTTCTCTTATCACAATCAAATATCTTTCACATCGCAACGACAATCCCCATCATTTGTCTGTTTTTTAATTTATTTTTTTCTATATTGCTTGGCTATACACAAAGTTATATGTCTCAATTTGACAAACCCACATTTGGCTTTTATTTATCAGTTCGTGAGATTCCAACAGTTTCACAATCATTGTAGTTGCTAAAACAGTCGCAATAAAGTACACCTTCACGATCTCCATTTTACTGTATGTATCACTATGTTTTGTTCACACAACAATATCTGCATTAATATTACAATATTATCAGATTTCCATTTAGACTATCATATTTCATTGTTTGTTGAGTTCTCTTATCGTGAATTTTCTTTCACTCTTACTCTTATTCTTGAAAAGAGTACTCTTCTTCACATCTCCTTCCAATAGTTAAACTTTTATTTATCAAATAACAATTGAGTATTTAAGGTACTAGGTATGCTGTACTGAGGGGGAAACCATTTTCCAGTAAATCTTTATTTTCAACCACATTTTGTTCATTTTCTAAGGTGAAGGATGTAATTGAACCGTTGAGTTCGAAAACCGGTCATCTCCATCGAAGCTAATTTGAGTGGAGTGATAAGCAAAACCAAATTAGTCGATATGCATCTGGCTTATAGATCTGTTTCCAATTTTGGACCATAGAACTAATATTTTTCTACTTTCTGAAAATGGAAGTAATCCTATATGTTAGATACATAGTGATTAATTTAGTTTTGTTTGTCACTCCTCTCAAATTAGCTTTGATGAAGATGACCGGTTTTCGAACTCAACGATTCAATTTATCTTGTTCAGTTTGAGTTAGTTTTGTGTTAATACACACCTGTTCCATTTATGGACTTAAACATTATGTTATGCATAAGTGTAGAAAGTCTTATAGATCAACTTTCTCCGTTCGTCCGTCGCCTGTCGACAGATATAAAATCAGAAACAGTAAGAAACATCCAAATCCAGTTTACAGCAATCAATTTTGTGTCTCAAGGATAAATTCCATTTCTTCCGTTAACTCACATTCTATTCAAGACGGAAATAGTTCTAATATGCAATTTCCAGTTTCAAAATTGATCGCCATAGAACGAAAACGGTAACATGTAACTTAGAAACAATCTACATTATGGGACGACTCAAACCACATCAGGAATCGTTTCTTTTGCAAACGATTAAGCATGTCAAAATAACGTACGCTGATTATCGACAGCACTCTAACGAAAGTGGTTCAAATTTATTATTACTTCTGGTTTAAATACCGATAGAACGTTAATCACTCAAAAATGAAAATTGTAACAAATAACGAAAAGCTGTTTTGTAGAAACGATTCAGAATCTCAAGACAACATATTATGATTATCCAAAAGATTTTACCAAAACCGGAAGAGTTTCGAATTAGCTAATAGCTCGTGTTTCAATATTGATTTTCGTTTATCAAAACCGCTAAAAGCTATCAAGATGTGGATATTTGCAATCGATTCAACTTCCCAAAAATATACTCCTCCTTTCACATTGAAGCTGTATTCAAACCAGAAGTTGGGGGCGCGGTGGCTCAGTGGTAGAGCGTTCACCTCCAGTGCTTGGGGTCCCTGGTTCGATCCCAGCTCGCGCCATGTGGACTTTGTGGTGGATAAACACCGTACTCATGGGTTTTCTCGTGGTTCTCCAATTTCCTCCCACTTTCTTCATTCCACAATTGTCATTCATTTCTCATCATCACCGTCTTCTTTAGCCTAACCGGTATTACCGTGGGACGTAAAACTCAAGATTTCATTTCATTTCATTTAAAAAAAAAACTTAAAATTAACGATTTATGGTATCAACGTTTGTCGTCAAAGCACGGACGGTAATAGATACCAAGGAGAGATTTTAGGCAAACAATTCGGAGTCTCAAAAGGAAATATGATGCGTAGCAACAATACCCTACTAAAACCGGAATGTATTGTTATTTTCCTGTGGATTATATCAAAATTACTGATTTCTGTAGCGGAAAAAAACCTGTAAAATATATCAAGATAGGTTTATGGATGTTGATTCAGTGTCCCGGAAATAGGTTATATTTCTTTTCTTAGGTCTCTATTCGAACCGAAAGTTTTAAATAAACGATCCTTGGTTTCACATTTTATCGCTATAAAACAAACTCAGTAAGGAATAGAGAGTAGTAGTCTTTTAATATGGATTCAAAGTGTGAGGAACAGATTCTATGTTTGAACTTATTACACTATTTCAACCAGTATTTATGGATCGACTACTTTATTTTTGAGTATTAAATTCGCATAGTTTGGAAGTATTACTTTCAGAGTGTGAAACGATACTCAGTTTTTGTTCCAATAAACACTGGAAGACGAAGAAACATTAGATTTGACAAAAGTGTCGAGAATAATAGTCTTTGACTAAGCAATACGGAATAATAGTCTTTGACTACAAACCAGTATGACCACATTACCATGTTACAATTTAAAACCAGTAAATTCCATATTTCTTGAAGATATCCAAATAATTCCATTATCATAATTCTCTGAAGAATAATAAGAGGATAATTATTGTAAGAAGTTAACTTCTTTATTGAACTCTGGAAAGAGCACTCAAAACATATCAAAATATTGAAATCTTTTATTTCTGCAAGACCAATGCAAGGTTAGGTTTTTAATGATGTTACCAAAATATATGGTACTTAGAAATATTTGAAACAACCGCGAGAAGAGACGCTTCAGTGTGTAGTGTTTAGTTTTCAGTAAATCGATATATCATTCGAACACCCAAACCAGCTATTTCATGTTTTACAATAAAGGTGTGTTAATCCTGTGCTGGAACTAAGTTTTGCAATAGAATTTTTAAAAGCAATCAATTTCGTATCGAAGGTAGTAAATGGCACAAAAAGATCTATTTATATGTGATCAGCAAATTTCTGTTAACAATAGAGTTTGTTACATTCTTTCTACTGTGTTTACTTCTAAATCTTGAAGCGAACCAATACGAAGAAAATTATTAGCGTTCTGAAGAGGTTTAATTTACATAATTTTTCGTATTTGAGTCATCATTTAACTAAACAAGGATCTCAATTTACATCTAAAGAATGGGGAAATAGTTTTCCAAAGTACAATATAGTTCGTCATATTGCTTCAGAATGTACTGCACATGCTAACTGCAAGGTTGAAAGAAGCTATGGAAAATTAAATGACTTTATGAGTCTATATTCTAGCGAGAATTGCACGAAATGGACTAAATTAATAAAACAATTCAATTTTTCCTGAACAACTCACTGTATTCGTCAATAAACTAACACCCATTAAAACTCTTTTCGTCTTAATCGGCTACCGATGCTTTTAAGAAAAAAAAATCATTGGTCGTTTCAGCTACAAAGAACTGACATCCATAAGAAGCATATGATCGTAAAATCTAGTCCCAGGAAAAGAAAATGTCGAAGCGATGAGTTTAATATGCTGCTATAAGAGACAGAACTGGTAATACTAACGATCCATCACTATTCCATAACGTCAAATCACAAATACGCATATGGAAACCTTGATTCTACATTGGGCTGCATATAGTGAAAGAATGCTTTAAAATTACGCATTACTCAATATCCGGGACGGCAAATAGTTAGAAATCAAACTGTTAAAACAAAATTTAAATTTGTTTAATTGTTCCCCTAAAAAGAAAAAGTAATTGTTTATCAAATACAATATAATTAAAAGATAAAAATAAATGAAAAAGAAAACTTACGTTAGCACGTTATCCGTATGCTACATAGACACTGCCCTTAGATGTTACATCATGCCGTTGCGGGATGTCTTACATGTAACAGTTTTCCGTGTATCACATGCGTATACTTATGTTACCTTCGTCAGCTATAGGTTTTATACGTCCATTTGTATGTGAGTTCATGACCGCCTACATTGTTTCATACGGGAAGTACGTATAGATGGAACACTTATACAGAAAGTATTATAAAACATGCGTTTTCAGTTATACGTCTGCTGTACCTTAAGTCCAAAAACTACAGGAGTTAAGCATGTAACCTATCTTTTTAAGTACGCCACCTTCAATTTTTTCTCGGTGTACGTTTATTTTTACACATTTACTACACGTCTGAGGAAAGCTATTAGGGATCAAGATTTCTGTTCATACAGATAATGTTTTCACTTGTAAATAGTTAATTTTAGTAGGTAATTTATTAATAGCTCGTGTTTCATAATTTGCTTTGTTCATATCAACATCGATACAAATTTTGACAACACCGATAATTGTTGTAATTGTATATATATCAGCTATTTAATATATTGACGTATGAGGTTTGAACATTTTATGATTGATACATACAGTAAATATAGGGCCTATTTCTTGATTGAGAATAATGTTAGGTGAATCCTTTCTCATGGTCTTTGGATATGAAACTGGAAGATTGAATGTTTCTAATCGCATGTGCAAGAGATCTGACATTTAAACCGATCTACTCGAAAAGGTACAGATATTTGTAGAAGGATAATCTTATCACATTTAGAAGACATTTGATTGATTATTGGTGACTCGCACATAGCACACCGCCTCTACATCTTCAAGAGTCCACTTTTATATCAGTAAAGACACTTTGTGCCAATCTTCTTTTTAAAATTCACCAAGTCAAAGAATGCGCTTTATATTGCCAAGTGTAATGAAGTTTATAATTCCATGGAAACTATTTAGTTTGATCCACCGTAAATAGCAAGATCTCACGTCACGTTAGCTGAAGAAAATAGTGTTAAACCAAACGAAAATAACAATCAGTCAATTGAAAAATTCAAAAGCATAGAAGAAATAGGGTTGGAAGTACCAAAATCTAACTTCTTAGCCCCATTTTCAAAGAAAAATAATTTATATCTAAAATACGAGATTAGTCTTTAAGGTCAAAGAAACAGACTTTAGACCTCGCTCAAACAACGATTAGATTCTATAAAGAAAGAAAACTGGTGTGTACACTGTGAAGATTTCGTCAATAATGCGTTATACTTTCCGGTCATCCGGAAAGCTTTTCTTTTTCTTGTAAAGACGTGAACAATATACCTAAAAATGTGGTAATGGATAGGAAAGATATAGGAGAATACTTTGGGTGAGGAAGGGCTTCATCCAGCAGTTCATATACTTTCTGCATCGTCTATTAAGAGCATGCATTGATGTCCACGTGAAGGCATACACTGAAATAAACATCCGTATACGTCGGTTGAACATCATTATTGGATGATCGCGGAGCATGTTTGGAGCACTTAATAGAGTTAAACATTCTCTAACAGGTTCAGAAGCAATGGTTTCTTCTGATTCGGGAAAGACAAGAGGGATCTATATAAGTGTACCATAAGCCACCATAGCAGCAACAAAATCTGCAGTTTAAGAAATGCTCGTCGAAATCACCTTGAACTTTGGTCACGGTACGAAAACTGCCTTCAATATCTCCGATTATGCATCAGATCTCCGTACATCAAAGCTTCCTGGATATTCCACACACTCAAAGAATTAAATACTTTCAAAATGTGATCTTGCTAGCCAATGACGAATTACGTTGTCGTGTACGACTACTTTAGTTTGTCGTCTTACTAATTTACTATCATAGAGAAAGCGCATTATATTAACGTTAGGTATGTTTAGTTGATTGGTTTGAAATTTAGCGGTTCTCCAGCACCGACGATATGTAAGTGGCAATCTACAGTTTAACATGTTCCGAAACATATCAACACCCATCGGGAATCAAAATTGAACCTTCCGCGCTGAACGGCTGTACGTTAACTGCCACGGAGCTTGGAATAATATACATTGTATACAGAGACATAAACACATAGATGAATGAGGAATTACTATTTTCTCATTAGCTTTCAACAATTTATTTTAGTATACTTTGTTTCTGAGTTCCATATGCTAACACAATAAAATAAAAACACTTTCGAGCACGACAGATGACAAGATGATTTGCTAAATTAAATTTATTTTAACAAAAATATGTGAACATTATTCGAAATAAGAATTTACATTGTTAATATAATTGATAACAGACAATTACGGACCGGGCGAGGTATACGAAGAAGAAGAAAGAAATGGAAATGGTAATTTTAAAATGAACAAAAGATATTTCAAATTTTTCTTTTAAAAAACACACAATTGATTAGCTTTCAAAAGAAAATGTTTGCAAGTGGAGAAACAGAAACTACATCATCCAAACAAACAATAGTGGTAATTAGTCGGAGTAGGTATTCCTTTGTTTGCAATTGCAGAAGCGAATATTGTATTTGGCTCTAAAGAGAGAAAATATACAAGTAAAAACTTTTGTTTTGGAAATTTGTTATCTTTTATGTAATACCACATTGTTGGTTACAATTCAAGTTGTTTTACATTGTTTTGTTTTAAATATAGAGACAATGTAAAACGAAATAGAATGATATTGGGTTGAAACTAAAAGAGCTAATTTCATTATTTTATTTTTCAGGCTGGATAGATCTTTCGTTACAATAACAATTCTTTGCAAATTGTTAACATATCTTAAATTTTGTGAACCATATTCATAACCTCGTATTGCCACTTAACAGTACTGAACTAAATTGTACTAAATTCAGCGTATTATTACTACTTTTATGAGCTGAATTATACTCAAAACATCATGTGCTAACATAAGAAAAACTGCATAAAGAACAGTACTAAAGGGACGACATATGGGAAACTTCCATTTGACTCCAAAGCCAGCAAACGTGAATTCATAATTGCTCTTTTATAGTATTTTTTGTCATCTTTTATTACTAACTATTATTGTTCGTTTATGATTACTTCTGAATGATTGTTTCTCTTTTATCTCACCGCCCATTTGACAAATTATCCTACAAATTGACGAGCAAAAACATTTGTAGAAACAGAAGCTTCCTCTGATACGGAATTGCTGGAGGGATGAACAGAAAAGCATTTTTTAAAATTAAATTTTACTTGTTGATGGTATTTTTGTGCGCATTGCGTTTGTAGGCTGCACATGTCCATTATAATTCAATTCTGTCTCTTGCCCTTCTTTCAAAGGAAATCTTAATAATCTTATTACAGTAAAATTTACAAAATATACAATCTAAGGTATAAGCACTTTGTGAGATACAACTCATGCGGCCAAATGAAACTGGGCTTCGACAGTGGTGACCAAACGCAAGAAGAAAATGAAATAAAATATATCAGCTTTATGTTGTACTATTGTGCCGTCGCAGGCATATTTGCGGATCCCAAACGTTTCAGCATATCCTCTGATCTGATTGGTCGATACAGATGCGATATCACAAGACATGATCTACATATAGCACCAAATAAACGAAAATTGTTGTTGGCTCTGGTAGCCGAGTGGGATGATAATTTTTTTCGTACAACACCTGATAAGTTGATTTTTACTCACTCCACTGGAGCAGAAAGTTTCGTCCATATTTCCAGTGCAAGTGAAGATGTCACACGAGTTCGGGTTTTAGAGTTGCCCATTGAACTTAGTCTCGAAGTGATTCAAGCAACATTAAGTCCTTATGGAACTATTTCTAAAGTAATAAATGAACAATGGTCTGATAAATTACAATTTCCAGTGTCTAATGGAGTTCGTGTTGTGTATATGACTCTAAAAAAGCATATTCCGTCTAAAGTGACATTTCAAGGTCATCGTGCTACAGTCATGTATCCTGGTCAGCCCCCTACTTGCTTCTACTGTGGCAACAGTTCCCACGTATATAGTAATTGTAATAAACGCCAACCCCGTAATCTACCTGCTCGACATTTGTCTGGTACTTTACAGATGACTGAGTTGTTCGTAGGACCTCTACCTCAAACTCCTCAGTATTCAAGCTCTACTGCGTCTCGTCTCTCCCCTGCTGCCTCAGACGCTGTGGAGATGACCGAACTTGAACCAGGTGTTCCTAACATACAAGATGTGCAACTTTTCCCCTCTTTACGAACGTCGGATCCACAAGCAGTATCCCCTGTTATTACTAGTGGTATCGCCCCACGTTCCGATATTCATATAAGTGCCTCTCCTCTAGAAGTTCCGGAGAGTTCCCAGCATAATTCTGCGCCTCCCCTCTCTGTTACTTCATCAAGTCTACCCCTCAATAGTGGTGATGTGTCTCCTAACTCCAGTGCTTTACAACCCGAAAACACTACAAGTGAAAAGTGTGCTGATAAGCTATTGTTGCCTAACGTTGAAGACACAGGTGGTCGGAACAAAAAACGCAAAGTGTCAACAACCAAACAACCGTCACGTGATTCACGTGTACTTACTCCGTTAAGCCTACTTCAGAAGCACCAAGTGAAGGTCAGTTACCTGCCAAGGTCACTTCTGCAGTTCCCCCTCAACCATAGTGTTTACGTTTTTGGTGCTTTGTTTTCGTATTGATACGAGGGCCTTACCTGTCTCTCGTTCACCAAGATGTTGTTTACATATTGGAGTTTGTGCATTCTTATAATTTTTTTTTTACTCAGTATCTTATGTTTCCCTTCCATTTTGCAACAATTAATTTTAACAAATCTATCAGCGTTCTTAAATTTACTGCTTTACAGGACTTTTTACGTTGTCATTCCATTGATGTTTGCTTCTTACAAGAAGTTGGTACCGCATCCTTTGTGAATATTCAAGGTTACAATGTTTATAATAATTTTACTTACAACGCTACCGGTACAGCTATTCTTGTTCGTCAGGGTATACAGTTTGACAATATTTTTTACCATCCATCTGGTCGCTTAATTAGTGGTATGATAGGAGATGTCAAAATTTTGAACTTGTATTCCCCTTCGGGAAATAATCAAAGGGCTGCCCGCAATGAATTTTTCGACACAGTGGTTGCTCCGGAATGTGCCGGAAATTATGCTGGTCTTATCATTGGGGGTGATTTTAACTGTGTCCTACATCAATCACAGCAAATTCCGGGCTACAATTATTGTGCTACTCTACATAGGTTGGTAACAGGCCTTGGATTAAAAGACTGTTGGCTTACGTTACATCCGGATTCCCAAGGTTTTACTTTTTTTACGCATACAAGCTCGTCCAGAATAGATTGTTTTTTTGTTTCTCAACCATTGCTTCCAGGGCTACTTGATATGCAAATTTCTTCCACATGTGCTTCTGATCATTTTGTCCCACATTTAAGTATTATGTTAAATGTTAATAAAATACCGAGAGGCAGAGGTCTCTGGTATCTCAATACATCTATTCTAGTGGATCAACTATATGTGCAAGAGTTTACCGATACCTGACATCGCCTCGTTCAGCGGCGTTCTCCTCGTAAAACTATTGTTGACTATTGGGAATACAATGTTAAACGCACGATTCGTTATATATCTATTTCCTATTATAAAGATAAGGTGCAGGGTTTTAATCAAATGTACAATTTTTATTATGGTGTCCTCCACAATTTATATACTCTGGCTCTTCAAGGGGACAAACGAATAGCATCCATTAAAGAGGTGAAGGCAAAACTATTACAAATCCATCGTCGTCAACGAGCAGGAATTCATATTCGGAGTAAAACTTTATCCATTGATTCCGATGAGTGTGTGTCTGTATATCAAGTATTGCGCGAGCGTCAGCGCTCTAGGTCTCAACTTATTCAAAATATCCCTGACAAACATGGAGAATCCGTCACTAAGTTTTCTGATATACAAATTATCATCCTTCGAAACTACCAACTATTATTCAATATGCAGGATGTCGTCACAGCACCTCCCATTGACTACTTTGCCCATCTGCCGCATAGATTAACAGTGGAACAACAACAAGCGCTCACTCAACCATTTTCTCAGGAAGAAGTGAAGCAAGGCCGTCCTCACAGCCCAGAATTCTAAAACGCCTGGCATAGATGGACTAGGTATAGAGTTATACAAGACATTTTTTCATTTAATGGGACCCATGCTTACTGAATGGGTGAATTATGTACTGCAAGTAGGCATTTTGGGAGAATCCTCTCGGACTGCTGTCATTGTGTTAATTCCAAAGAAGACTCATCCTCGTACAGTGGCGGACTATAGACCTATATCTTTACTCACCTGCGATTATAAAATAATTAGTCGATGTATTAGTGCCCGATTACAAACTGTTCTTGCCCAACTTGTTGGGCCTCTTCAACATGGTGGTCTACCACATAAACGTGCTCAAGATATTCTTGCTGCTATACGTGACGTCATCACCTACCATCAAGATATTGACCAATGTGCTGCGGCCTTAGTTGCCTTGGACTATTCCAATGCTTTTGATCGAGTGAACCATACATACTTATTTTCTTGTCTTCAAGCCTATGGATTTGGCGATGATTTCTGTAATTGGATTAAACTGTTATATTGTAATTGGACAATCAAACTCAAAAATTAATGGATATCTCAGTTCTGCCTTCCGCATTAGTAATGGCATCCAACAGGGCGGTCCCTTGAGCAGTCAACTTTTTATTCTTAGTTTAGGGCCATTTCTATATAATGTCCAACATGCCCTTCATGGTGTCACTATATGTAATACTTCTGTGCGAGTTTACTCATTTATGGACGATGTAACATGTTTCACGACTGGTCACTCTGACTTCGCCGTTTTACTACAGCATATACGGCTCTACGAATCAGTATCCGGAGCCATGCTTAACCCTAATAAAACGTACGTTATGCCTCTGGGTAAGTCAACCACTATTACTACTACTTCCATTGGTCAGTTACAACAGTCAGTTAAAATCTTGGGAGTGACTTTCAGTTCCAGTGTGGTGGACATTATTACCAATAATGTTGGCCTTACAGTGAATCGGCTAACTTATGTTCTTGACCAACATCGCTTTCGGAAACTTAGCCTTTTATCTCGCTTAGAATTTGTGCGTTTGTATGGATTATCTCAATTATATTACATTGCCCAAGTCCTGCCTTTTTCTAACTGTCATCTTGTAAAAATTAAGAAAATTGTGGGTAATTATTTTGTGGAAACCTACCAAATCTTTGATTTTTCGTGTTTCCTACCAAATCTTGTGCAACGATTTCCAACAAGGTGGATTAAATTTGAAAGATGTCGAATTGCAGACCCAAGCCCTATTTCTCCAACGATATTTACGTTTACTCCACGAGCATCCTGATCATCCTACCACTCAGCTTCTCATGAACTTATTACACCGTGTTCCATTAGAAGCACCTTTCTATCTTGGACACCTCCCGCCTCAATATACATATCTGAAACCGGTTTTGTATGAGATTTGTTATCGATTGTTAAATCATGATTTAGACGAAGTGCCCACTGTTAAAAGACTGTATTCGGTACTTCGACAACCTTGTACTCTTGTTCCTACCATTGTTACTCAGCATCCCAATCATAATTGGCAACGTATCTGGGGTGTTCTACATGCTCCTTATTTAACTTATCGTGCAAGATCCGTATGGTTTATTGTGGTGCATCAAATTGTTGATACTGTATCCCGACGACATTCCCTTGGATTTAGTGACCCTGACCTTCGTGCTTTTTGCAATGTCAAGGACACTATTGCACATCGTCTTACCGAATGTGGTGAAGCAACAGTGGTGTGGCCTCAGTTCTGTCGCTATATGGCCCATATGTGCCGCACTACCCCCACGGCTATTTCAACAGACTTTATACTTTTTCCCGACTTTAATTTTTTTCCGAGAACAAAATATCAAGCTGTTAATTGGTTGATTGGCAACACTGTTTTATACTTGTTCGTAGAATCTCAGAAACTTGTTCATATAAAAATGTTTATAACACTTCTTTGGTTAAAATAAGATTAAAAATAATATTCAAAAAGTGATTTAACGATCATTGTTTCAAAATTTTCATTAAACTTCTTTCATTAAAATAAGTTTGCCCTTGTACTATATAGATCCACAGCAAATGTAGTAGTAGTAGTAGTACGTTTGACCTTGTACTATATAGATCAACAGCTAATGTAGTAGTTGTTATGCCCCGCAACTGGCCATAACAGCTCTGTTGCTATTTTGTTTATTTGTTTGTTATTTATTGTTTGTGATGACATTTCGTACAAGTTCGATTTTTTATAAAGTTGTAATTTCATCTGTACCAAGCAATATTATAAATTACATTGTTAATATTTACTCTGAATAAGGTAACGTGTATTATATATCTGTACCCTGAAAGATATGAATTACCTTATAATTACTAATTGCCGATTGGCGAAATGGTTTTCTTTCTCGGAACAAGAAGAAGAAGAAAATTATTAATTTAAAAACTAAAAAGATCAGGATACTGATAAACAAGTCGATGTTATCTGAATTATTGATTATAAACAAAATAATTGGATATAAAGTGTAAAAAAAAGGAAACCACTGCTTAAGTTGGTAATATAATTTTAATAGTAGTTATTTAGAAAATATTTGTTAAAACACTGAAGATATTTTAATTATGGAGGGCAGGAGAATAATAATTATGATTAGCTAAAGAGTTTCTTCAGGGGCTTAAGCCCTTCTCCTTATATGCCGCCCAATAACTGAAAACATGTAATTTCACGACAAACCGTAATGTTTCAACTAAATTTCAGTAAATCTGTATTAATCGTTTGGTAGACATGGAAACTATTATAAATGATATCAACTCAATTATATTAATTGGCGTAATATTTATTCTTAAAATAATGCCTACGATATATTTTAATGGCATAATATTTCTAGTAAAAAGACGTTAACAATAACGTTTAATAGCACGGCACTAGCTTTAATCTAGTTAAGTTATGCAAATTCAGATAAAACGTAATTCTCTGTGATGCGGTTATGAGGTCATGTCTAGTTTGGTTAGCAACAAAACAAGGATATGTACGACATAGGCAAAAGGTTTTATTCATCATACGAAATGATGATAATATTAGAATACAAAATGTATCAAGGATTAAATAAAGTGCAGTAAATATAATATAGTTAAGAAATATGTCCCATGTGGAATATATTAGCCTTTTCGCCGAACTGTTGTTATCCTATGACGTTAGCTGAAATAGGGCATGAATGAAAGCTGCGAAAGAAGAAGTTTAATCTGGAACATATATTATATGATGCTTGTGTCCGTTGCTTTTAATCTAATTTCGTTAATTTATTACACGCCTACGAATGTATCGTCGGTTACTTTCACAACATTAAATTACTTGCGAATCAGATGAACATGATATCTACAATATTAAGGCCTATGGAACAAAGCCACTATGTGGACTACGTCCCAAAATTGACAATATGAGTAATATTTAAATACATGCACTACGCTAGTCTCCATAGATGTAGCATTGGTATTTATTGTAAAATTTCACTTTAACTTCTACAAATAATTTAATGTACATTGGTCCGAATTCAAGATCTTTATAAACAGAACATGGGAAAAAATTTGTTTCGTATTTATTTCTTTAGTTTCTGAGGTTATCATTGATACGTTTTAAATAATAGTGTACGTTAAATTCCTTCTTCAATGACTGTATTACATATTGAGTCACGATTGTTATCTCGTACCGTGCAATGTGATTGAGAAACCTTCACGATTAACGTTACAGCCTCATCACCGAACTTGGATTTGAAACAAATAGAAAATTTCCACGATCTTTCGATGCGTGGTGGCGACTCAGCACATCTACAAGGGCTAAACGGTTCAGTTGTCATATTATCGTCTTCGGTCGATAGAATGGATGACTGCTGTGCCGGGAGATGAACAAAGTGGAGCGTTACATAGTTGTAGTACTAGTAGTAGTAGTAGTAGGAACGGGTTAGAAGCCCCGCAGGGGTTGTTTGAATTTTGTTTTCGACATCAAATTGGCAAGATTGCTGAAACGTTTGGGATCGGCAAAAATGCGTGCAGGATAGAGGAGATGGTGATAATGAGAACGAATGATGTGGTGCAATGAAGTATGTGGGATGTAACGGGAGAATCTAGCAAAAATCGACGTACATGTTTTCCCTTACAAAACCAAATTGGTGTGAGCTGGGATCAATCCAGGATCCTCACATATTAGAGGTGAACCTCTACCACTGACCCACTCTACATCTCCATTCGTAAACGTGGAATGTCAAACTAAAAGATTTCATTTTATATTTCAACCATAATCGATATATATAAAGTTGAAAATCATTATGTTTGTGACTAAATCTCCTGAACCGCCTACCGATCTCGATCAAATTTGTAACATGGATGAAGTTTGAGCCTGGGCTGGTTTTACGCTATTCACTTTGATGGTAGAACTTTATATGATGGAGCGGGGGTGGAAGGAGGGGGTATACAAATAAATAAAACTTAATAACTCCTGAACCACTCGACCGATCTTGATCAAATTTTCAATTTAGATGAGGTTCAGACCTGGAATCATTTTCATGATTTAAGTTTGACGGAGCAACGTAGGGGAGGAGATATATAAAAATTAATTTCTACAAGACTGAAAGATACTATTTTTGTTACTTAATAACTCTTCAACTATCCGACCGATCTCAATCAAATTTTCATAATACATGAGTTTAGGGGCAGGAATTACTTTAGTCTATTCACTTTGACGATGCAACGTAGGGTTGGGGGAGGTGAAGAGAAATTTTAAAATGTTCAAAAATGACCGATATTAGTGTTGAATCCATAGTTTTCGGGGTCGATGAGAGAAACAGTGACACTTCTGATGAAGTCTCAATCCAAGTAGAGCCATGATAGCTGGGAAGAGGAAGAGTATAACGTAGGGGTGCGGGATAAGCACTTTAAAATAATCGAAAATGACTAATATTGGCGTCGAATCGATAGTTTTAGGAGTAGCTGAGATTAACTGTGACATTCTGATGCCTTGTGGCGCAGCATGTAGGAGGGGAGGGGAGCTATATATAATAATAATAATCGAAAATGACCAATATTATGTCTTATCCAAAGTTTTAGGGATCATCCAGGTTAACAGTGACCTTTGCAATAATTTTTAAATCCAAAATCAGCCCCGCCACTTGGGGAAGGGGGAAAAAGATATATAAAATAATCGAAAATGACCAGTGTCGAATTTATAGTTTTCTGGGTCACTTACATGAAGAGTGATACTTTCAACCCCGTTTAAATTCAAATTCAGCCCCGCAACTTGGGGAAGGGGGAGGAAGAGATATTTAAAAATGATCGAAAATGACTGATATTAGTGCTGAATCCACATTTTTTGGGTGACTGAGATAACTGTGATAGTTCCGCTGCTATGGCCTGCAACATGGGAGAGGGGGTAATATCTATATGAAAATAACCAATATTAATTAAAAACGGAAGCAACATATTTCACGGGTACTAAACACATGAGATACGTAGTTGTGCATTTAAATTTTTATTTTAACGCAGCGAAGCGGGTAATATATGCTAGTTCTGTATAAATTGGACTGTATTTGCTGATAAAAGCAAACGTGTGCGATCTAAGTCACACGGGAAGGAAAATAAAACAAAACTCAAACAGCAGAACTGGCATGGAATTTAACTCAGATCATAATTTGATAGCACTTGCTCTGCTTCTGGTAACAACGTACTGCACAAAGTTGTATAACATTGCTTCATGGTGTTGCGACGTAAATATGAAAACTTTAAAAATGGGTTTGTGATCAGTTTTGGAAGTAAAACAGGATATTTTCCAATGCTTGTATACATGACTCCAAAAGTGCATTACCACCTGCAATTCTCCCTTTCCTGCAATAGCAGGCAACCCAAAAATCTCAGCGGTTACGTTGGTTGCGAATTCGAAAGGCGTTGGACCAAACCTCAATTTTGTTACAAATACATCAGTGTGGCAAACTGCAAGTAAGAAAATAAAATAAATTGTTAAGACTTAACATTTTATTATCGTAATGGCAATGGATGACATAAAAGTTACAAAATCATCTTACCTAAGCAGTTCAAACAAGGTGAATGGTAAGAAACAGACATAAGAGGAAAGCAGTTTCTTTCATTTTTTCCAAAAAAAATCTCTTAAAAAAGAAAAAAAGATTATATAATTTAAAGGTTTACTATAAAAGCCTAACAGCCCCAAAACAAACATTCACACGACACAGAAAGAGAGAGAAACACAGAATAAGGAACGCCAGTGGCTTAGCTGACAAGCGGGCCCCTCATACAAGATAAAGAGATGGGATGCTAGTTGTAAACCTAATTGCCATAAGAATAACATTAATAATAATAATAATAATAATAATAATAATAATAATAATAATAATAATAATTATTATTATTATTATTATTATTATTATTATATTATTATTAAATATAATCTACTTTCCAAATCTCTGACCGTACCTAAGAGCATGTCTGCATATAGCGGTCATGTGTGTATTTTTTGTCAATGGGTGGCCCTAAAGGCCAAAAGGGATGCAAATCTCTAAGAGAGAGGAACCAAAAACTTTCTTATGATAAATTCTAGGAGAAATTCTCTTGTTTTTCGGGGTCAGAAAATTGTATAGGCTAAGAAATTACAGTAGATAATATTGAAAATTTGCAAGTGCATTTATTTATAATGCAATTTGAGGTAGAAAAGAAATTGAAAACTTTGGGACAAACTACTTGTCAAGTCCAAAAGGTGAAAGTATAAAAAAGGTAGCTTCAAAAGGATTTCTCTTCATCCGATTTTCTTCAAACTTGGCATATATATACAAGACCGAAAATAAATGCACACATGTTTTTTTGTTTCTTTTGGAGAACACGTTAAAGGAGGCAAAGGGTCCCATTACTTTAAGAAAAAGGGTACCTTTGATTTCAAAGGACCAAATTAAAGAAACAAAACTCTGCCAATGTAAAGATGACTTCAAAGTACAAAATACGGGTTTTGAAGTTTTTCAGAGAGAAGTTTTGCAGAGGCAATGCTCCTTCGAAATGAGAAAGGACCCCGCACAATCTTTATGGAAATTGGATTTCTGTGGAATTGCTTGAAACCGTGTTTTGTTGTGGATATGATGTTCCTGAGAAAAAGTCTCAATGGGCACAATCACAAATCGTTGGCCTTTTGGTCACCACGAGGCCACTTTCTTAAAAAAAGCCGAAGAAAACGACATTCGAGATTTTGGACAAAATGACTAAAACCGTGATATTGTAGATATTGTGATTCCGAAAAAAGTCTTAATAGCCATAACCAACAATCACTGATATCTGACCACTACAGGGCCACTTTTTTGAGAACAGCCAAACATAGTGATATTCTGGATTTCAATGAAAATCAGTGAAACTGTGATGTGTTGCAGACGTTGTGATCCAGAGAAAGGACTTAATAGGCACAACCACTGCTCACTGACCGTTTACTCACTACAGGGCCACTTTCTTGAAAGAAACCGAAAGTGTTGATGTTCTGGATTTCAGCAAAAATGACTGAAACTGTGATATATTGTAGATATTGTGGTTCTGAGAAAGAACTTAATCGGCACACGCACTAATCACTGACCGCTTGGCCACTACCAGGCCAGTTTTTGAAAGTAACCGAAAATATTGATGGCCTGGATTACGTTAAAATGACTAAAACTGTGATATGTTGTAGATATTGTGATTCTGAGGAAAGGTCTTAATGAACACAACCACTAATTGATGACCGTTTGGCCACAACGGGGCCACTTTCTTGAAAGTAACCGAAAGTATTGATGGCCTGGATTTCGGTAAAAATGACTGAAACTCTGATATGTTGTAGACATTGTGATTATGACGAAAGTCTTAGTGGGCACAGCCAATAATCACTGGTCGTTTGGACACTACTAGACAACTTTCTTGAAAGTAACCGAAAATATCGATGGCCTGGATTTCGGTAAAATTGACTGAAGCTGCGATATGTTGTAGACATTGTGATTCTGAGAAAAACTCTTAATGCGCACAGCCAATAATCACTGGCCGTTTGGCCATTACGAGGCCACTTTTGTGAAAGTAATGGAACATGGTGATGTTCTGGATTTCGATAAAATGACTGAAACTGTGATATGTTGTAGATATTGTGATTATGAGAAAATGTCCTAATGGGCACAATCAATACTTACTGACCGTTTGGCCACTACAGGGCGACTTTTTTGAAAGTAACGGAACATGGTGATGTTTCGGATTTAGGGAAAAATGACTGGAACTGTGATATGTTGTAGACCTTGTGATTCCGAGAAAAGGTCTCAATGGGCACACCCACTAATCACTGACCGTTTGGCGACAACCAGGCCACTTTCTATAAAGTAACCGAAGATGGTGATGTTCTGGATTTCGGAAAAAATGACTGAAACTGTGATATGTTGTATATCTTGTGATTCTGAAAAAAGTGCACAACCACTAATCACTGAGGGTTTGCCCACTAGAGGGCCACGTTTTGGAAAGTAATCGAAAATGTTGATGTTCTGGATTTCGGTAAAAATGACTGAAACTGTGATATGTTGTAGATATTGTGATTCTGAGGAAATGTCCTAATGAGCACAAACACATAATTACTGACCGTTTGGCTACTATCGGGCCATTTTCTTGAAAGTAACGGAACAGAGTGATGTTCTGGATTTCGATAGAAATGTCTGAAACTGTGATATGTTGTAGATCTTGTGATTCCGAGAAAAGGTCTCAATGGGCACACCCACTAATCACTGACCGTTTGGCCATTACAGGCCACTTTATTGAAAGTAACCGAAAATGTTGATGTTCTGGATTTTGGTAAAAATGACAAACTGTGATATGTTGTAGATATTGTGATTCTGAGGAAAGGTCTTAATAGGCACAACCACTAAGCACTGACTATTGGCAACAACCAGGCCGCCTTCTTGAAAGACCCGAAAATATTGATGGCCTGGACTTCGGTAAAACAATTGCAACTGTGATATGTTGATGATATTGTGGTTCTGAGGAAAAGTGTTAATGGGCACAGCCAATAATCACTGGCCGTTTGTTCACTACGAGACCACTTTTTTGAAAGTAAGCTAAAATGGTGATGTTCTGGATTTCAGTAAAAATGACTGAAACTGTGATCTGTTGTAGCTATTGTGATTCTGAGAAAGGACTTAATAAGTACAACCACTACTCACTGACCGTTTGCCCACTACAGGGCCAATTTTTGAAAGTAACGGAACATGGTGATGTTCTGAAGTTCGGTAAAAATGACTGAAACTGTGATATATTGTAGATATTGTGATTCTGAGAAAGGACTTAATAGGCAAAACCACTAATAACTGACCGTTTGGCCACTACCTGGCCACCTTTTGGAAAGTAATCGAAAATGTTGATGTTCTGGATTTCGGTAAAAATGACTGAAACTGTGATATGTTGTAGAATTGTAATACTGAGAAAAGGATTTAAGAGGCACAACTACTAATAACTGACAGTTTGGCCACTACCAGGCCAGCTTTTGAAAGTAACCGAAAATGGTATTGTTGTGGATTTCGGTAAAAATGACTGAAACTGTGATATGTTGTAGATATGGTGATTCTGACAAAAGGTTTTAATAGGCACATAAACTAATCAGTGACAGTTTGGTCACTACGAAACATCTTTTTTAAAAGCAGCCGAGTCGAAGGTAGCGATCTTCCAGTTTTCGGGCAAATTGGGTCTCTCTCCCACGATCATAATATCTGCAACATGTCACGGTTTCAAGCAATACCACCGAAATCCAAAATAACATAACTTTCTGCTGTTTGCAAAAATGTGGCCCTGTAGTTGCTAAACGGTCAGTGGTTTGTTGCTGTGCCCATTGAGACTTCTTCTCAGGAACACCATATCTACAATATACCACAGTTTCAAGCAGTTGCACCTAAATCCAATTTCCGTCAGGATTGTGCGGGGTCTTTGGCATTTCGAAGGTGCATTGACTCGCAAAAACGATAAAACCCATATTTTCTACTTTGAAGTCGTCTGTGCATCGGCAGAGTTTTGTTTCTTTAATGTGGTCCTTTTAATCAAAGAGACCCCGTTTTGAAAAGGGACCCTTTGCCCGCCTTATCTATTTTCCGAAAGAAACAAAAAAAGACCAGAAATTTATTTTCGGTCTAGTATATATGTGCCAAGTACGAAAGAAATCGGATGAAGAGAAACCTTTGTGAAGATATCTCCTTTATACTTTAAATTTTTACAACTAACGGTTTTTTGCACCATAGTCTTCATTTATCATTAGAAGTCATTATAGTAAAAATTAAGTTCTATTTCTTCAACTATCGTTAGTCTTATAGTCCCTGTACTTCGCCTCTCCCAAGATCGATATCAAGAATTCAAGATTACGATATACTGATGTCGATATAATTAAGATATCGAACTTTGATATGTGTGAATATCGATATCGACGGTATCGATGGATTGACATATCGTACAGGCCTAGATCCGAGAAATTATGCTTGATATATACCAAAATCAACAATCAGAATCTAATTACGTTCTTCCATTTCCGTACTCAATGTTGAAGTGAAAGAGGATGAACCTGGACAAGCATTTTAAGGAAAAAAATTTGTTAAAATAAAACTAGTTATACTTCCTCCTTAATAGAAAGCAATTAATAGAAAACCATTACTGTAATTTACCTTTTACTTCCGTTCTGATTGTCATCGCAAATCAGCGACAGCACAAGTAGTTTGCATAGTTTAGCAATATACTCTATATTTTTCAGAACTAAGCAAACAGGAAGATGAAACTCTTGTGATGTTAAAGTGGAATGTTATACAAAATATTCATAATTCATTGTCCATAGTGCTTTTGCCACAGACTCAGAGCTACAAAACTATTAGAAATAGAAATGAATGATTTTATTCCTTCTTTTCTCTCAGACTAAAAGATTTCTGCATTTTGCTGAGAATGTCATTCTTTTAAATATAAGCTCCCTATCTCAGGATAATTGTGGCAACCGGGGTTTCAAGGTAATCGGTGCCCAAAAGTGTAAAGTTTGCCGACTCTCAAATCTCAACAGTTTGTTAAAAGAGATTTCACATTTCATGTTGTTATTTCTTCATTACAAAAACACTTCTGGTTGATCCATGGTAAATTATTGAACTTATACACACCAAAAAAAGTGTGACAGCTAACACCGTGCAGCTACATCATCCAATATATCCCTTCTTATCCCATAATCGTGTCTGGTAAAAAGACCTCCCCTCTCTCTTCTCGTTTCCTTTCTCCCGTATTAAAATCAACAACAACATGAGCACAATTCTAATTTCAAAATATACATGAATTAGCGAAAGAATAAAAATGAGAAGAAACGAAATTCATAATTAATGTAGGGAGAACTTAAACACTTCTCAATGAAAAATTGAAACGAATAGATATCTGTTAGAGGTAAAGAAGTGAGACAGAGAGAGAAAAGTAGACAAAAGATGAGAAAGAAAAGTGACCCCAGATAAAAATATTCGAGGTAGTAAAAGAACTTAACATTATAAAGTTCCGTTTCCAGAAGTCCATCAGTAATATGGAAATAGCGTTTGTTTTTTAAAATATTTTTTTCATAACTATTGGAATATATAGAGAATGCTTGAAAGAGTCCTTAAGTCACTTTCAAAATGAATAGTAAACTTGGTGGTCAAATTAAATACTCAATTTCCAGTGACACTGTAGGGTTCCGAAACACATCTAGGATCATGCCGAAAGTTTAACACACACCCTTTCATTCAGCGTGGTTTGGTTACAAATTTGTAGTGTTCATTAAACGTACTGATCCGAAATAAATTATAATTAACCTAGTAGGACTGTTCCTTGGACAATCACCCTAGAGGACGCCAGTTCAAATCATTAATAGAGGTGCAAAATGCACTTGATACCTTCTTCGCTTCACGGCCCATAAATTTATACCGCGAAGGAATCCATGACCTTCCAGAACGTTGACAGAATTTCGTCGATGCTGATGGGGACTATATTGGATCTTCCAGGTACACCCAGGAACTTTAAAACCTGGAGGTTGGATATGTAAGAAATGATAACTTTTTCCTGTAGCGTCATAGTTTCACTGTATGTCTGATAGTAGGACAACCAATATGACAGCAAATACATGCCCGAAAACATAACGTGCCAGGATATTCCTCCACTTGGAGGGAAAAGTATTACTATCTGAGAGCATCACTTAGAGAAAAAAACACGATATAAATCGGCAGAAATTCCATTCACGTTAAGTTCTAAGAGATATTAATTAATGCAAAAAAACGAAAATAATAATACGCATCATACAGAGACCGAAAAAGTATACAAAGCTAAACAAAATGAGAAAAGAAGGAAAGAGGGAAAGGAAAGAACAAAAGACATGAAAATAAATTTTAACACCTAGGGATAAACAGTCTGCACCTTTCCCCCTGCCCCCTGTATCTGTCTTGGTTTTTCTCACTTCATATAATAAATCTATTTCAGGATCAAACGGGAACATCGTTTATAATGTTTAATTCCTTGAAAAGGATGTAACCTAGTCTAGGGTGAGACTCGAACACAGAATCCTTAGAACAACAGTCACACGCACGCCCCACTTATCTATACAGGCTATATCAACAGCGTTTATAAATTATCTATTACAGGCGCTGTTATCGAACGTGTTAAATCAGCCATTGTCGGTGAGTTACCCCAGTTACACTTCAGTTACAATTTTATTTACGGCCTTTAGCTATCTACGGCAACAGGCCCCTTGTTTTCATTAAAAACATTTGTTCTCTAGATTAAAATTAAGAATGAATTAATCTATACTCTTAGGAGCTTACTGATGCACCAACACACACACACACACACAGACACAGATATATGTCGGATTGATTGAGGATTAAAAGAATTATTTAGTAAATTTAAGAAACGCGTTTGAAGGATGTCGTCGCTACAGTAATGACATCTCGTAGCGTTGTTACGCAACACACGCAAAATAAATAAAGCTTCAATACCAAAAGTTAGAAGTTCTGACGTGGGTAAGTTGATTAGATGTCTGCTTGTTGAGTGGACCAATCCACGTTCAAATTTTCTTCTGGTTCACTTTGATTTTTTTCAAAATACATTTCTCTATGTTTGTAATTGTTATTAATAATTCCTTTATTGTATTTTTTGTAAATTAACTTAAATTAGTGGAAGTTAAGTAAAGTCAGGGAGGTTCAGATAAATATATGGCTGCTTTATCGAGTGTGCAGTCCAGAGATGGAGTGAGTCAGTGGGTCAATTGGATTAAGATTTTTAAGTGGGTTGTGGGTCAACAGGATATGACTCACTGCGACACACAACCTACAGTGACCCACTCTGACCCACGCTGACCCACCGAACCACTCTGACTCACCAACCCATTCTGCTCAGTGCATTGTAGAAAGCTTCTCCTGAGCACTGGTGAATTTGTCAACGTTTTACTTTCTTCTTTTTTCATTTGTTTCTATTGAAGAAAAAACTTCAAGCACTCTTGCAGAACTTCAGGAAATTGATCATATTAGCAATTGTAATAATAGCAATAGGACTTACTTCTTGATTTTTCAGACACAGCCTAAGAATTTTTAGAGGAGCTAACTACTGGAATATTTTTGAATCACTTATAATGTATGAATTATTATATAAAATTGAGTACAACTATATATGTGTGACCATCATGATCAAATTGCAAAGTCAACTGAAATGACATTTGGCATACACATAGTTAGGCCCTAATCTCAATATCATTTATTAAAACTCCCTTTTGTTGGGGTTGGGCATTTTCTATATATAGGATTGATTTCTAAAAATTATCGAAAACGATCGATATTAGTTGACTGACTAATATTGATATTAGGCAGTTCTTGATATGACCCATGATGTAAATTTAACTTCAACTGCTTCTTCAATGTTCTTCTTCTTTTTAGTTTTTAGTTTCTATGCCTAGAGTCGAGGGTGAAAAAATATGCTGCTGAGAAGATGCTGTTTACAATGCAGTGAGCAGAGTGGGTCATGGTGGGAGATGGGTCACAGTGGGTCACGGTTGATGGTGGATCACAGAGGGTCACATGCTGTTGACCCACTTTCCGCTCAAAAAACTCGACAAACTTGACCCACTGACCCACTCCAACTCTGGTTTATGCTTCGGCGTCTGGAGTAAAGTTCTGCCAGGGAAACTTTTTTCTTTCAAAATATATTTTTATATGTTCCTATTTATTATTATTATTAATTACTTTCTTGCATTTTTTCCTACATTATCTTAGATTAGTGACCGCGGTTTAGGATAGATTATGTAAAGTCAAATACGGTTATGTATGTTAACACTTTCGTTTCTTTCTTTCAAAATACATTTCTATCTGTTCACGTAGTCCAAAAATAGGCATACATCTCTGTATTGATCAACTATAACATTCTATTTTATGAGTTTATTTGCTTCGGCTCTTCTGAGCTTAAGATGTAAGTAAAAACATATTAAGAACAAATAACAAAGAAACTAAGTCTACCTGATGGATAAAAATAAGAAATTATATAAAAGCAATGAGCTGATCAGTACGTTACTGTATACGTACTTATGGGCCACCCTGTACATTATTAATAATTTATTTCTTGCATTTAATAATAACTAGCTGAAAATAACCACTTTTCGCATGGGCCAGATAAAATATCTATGTAAACAAACTGAAGTACGAAACGAAAATATATCGGTAATTTTCTACTACTTTTACATATCGCGGGAAGCGCCCATTGAGACCCCCTGGTTCGAAATTTAAAAAGAACGCCTCTTTCGTCCAAGCGATGGGAGCTGTATTTAGAAGTCAACGCCTCTGGAAGAATCACCAATCATCTCAGCGACCGTGAAAACTAAGGATTTGACATTAATATAGGTCATTTTGGATTATTTTTACGTGTTTCGGTACATCTCCCCGCCGGTGACCCCGGGCGGCACGCAATGGTAGCTGATTTTGAAAGTCATCGCTAATGGAAGTGTCACCATTGATCTCAGTGACCGTGAAAACTATGAATTCGACACAAATATCGGCCATTTTCTAATATTATTACATGTCTCGGTAAAGTCCCCCTCCCCTGAGACCTCTGGTTCGAATTTAAAGAAAAATAAAAACCGCTTGGTACTGGTCTTGGGCCTGGACAAAAGTTTCCGTTATTAAAATTTAGTAACTTTTTGTCAACTTGTCTGATCCCCAGGCCGCACACAGACACACAAGCAAACTCGAACAGATAGAACAAACAGCGTTCTTTCGCACAGAATATTGTTGCTTCCACCCAGCCTAAGTGCCGGAGGGCTTCTTTTATACGTAAACACGTCTGTTGAATCTGCCTCTTCTATCGAAGTAATGGGTCGCGTGTAGTCCTAGTATTAGGTATTTTGTTGTTATTGACCTTGAAGAACTAACAAATGGTTTTTCATGAAGTCACAAGTCGCTTTGGTCCGTGAAGTTGATATACAGTAGAAATAACCTATGCATTACTCACCCGTTGTGAAATAGAAAGATTATGTTGATTTTATCTTAACACCCACAAATCTGTTATAGCAAGAGGCCTTTCCACAACTACTTCCAATCTAGATTAAATTTCAGGGCTAACTTTTTGAATCATACACAAGAGTATCATTCGTATGTTTGTGTTAATAATATTTATGGAACCAAAGACAGTTTTTTAAACTTCCAAACTGTGCTGTGCATAAAAGTCGGAAATCTTATAGATTGGTTTCATCCGTGTGTCTGTTGACAGATACCACAGCAAAGACAGAAACTGATATAGAGAATGGTTTTCTGCTATTGATTCTTCCTCCAATGAATAAAATAGGTTCCATCTCATCCGTTAACTCTATATTGAACCCAGAAGTGGTTCAAATTAGCAATTTCCGGTTCTAACATTTAACCCATAGATGAAAATGGTAACATACATGAAAACGTTTTTTTTTTTGGTGAACGATTGCACGTGTATAGGCAACACATCATGGTCACTCACAATCTCTACTAAAATTGAAAATGGTTTAAATTTATTATTACTTCCGGTTGCAACAACAGTTTCAACTTTTATCGTCATAGCATAAAACGGTAACAGCGAGAAATGATTTTTGAAAACGAGTTACCATCTAGAGACAACATCATGTGTACACAAAATATTCTACCGAAATTATAAATGGTTAAAATTTACTATTACTTCCGGTTTCAATTTCCAATTTCCGCCTAATAGAAATAGTAAATGCTTCAAGATGTGGTCTTTTGCAATTAATTCAATATCCAAAGAATATATTTTATTTCTCCCGTTAACGTCCTACTCAAGCCGAAATTGCTTCAAATTAGCCATTTCCGATTTCGACGTTTGTCAATATATAAAGAAAATGATAGCGGATAGTGAGAAGTGGTTTCTGCAAACGATTTAGAGTCTAAAGACAAATATCTACAATACTAAATTCGGCTGTAGTTAGAATTTATTATAACTTCTGGTTTCAATAACGGTTTCAACGTTTATCGCTATAGAATGAAAACGGCAGCAGATAGCAAGAAACAGTTTTAAGCAAACGATTCAGCCTCTCAGCAAACATATCGTTACTATCCATATAACTCTACTAAAACTGGAAATTGTTCAAATTTACTAGTACTTCCTGTTCCAATACTGATTTCCATAGAGCAAAAATGGTAAAAGATCTTAAAAAGTGGCTTTTTGCAATCGATTCATCGTCTCAAGAATACCCTCCTCCATCTCCGTGTCAGCTTTGATCCAAG
Source organism: Thermobia domestica (assembly GCF_964235325.1). Taxonomy (NCBI): domain Eukaryota; kingdom Metazoa; phylum Arthropoda; class Insecta; order Zygentoma; family Lepismatidae; genus Thermobia; species Thermobia domestica. Next base: position 52,020 of record NW_027656017.1, read on the forward strand.
CAGAATTTGTTAAAATTAGCCATGTTCTGTTTGAACGTTCCTCGCCATAGAATGAAGACAGTAACATATAGTGGGAACATCTTTGTCCAAACGATTTAGCGTCTCAAGGCAACATACCATAATTATTGTCAACATCTTCCCGGAACAGGAAGTGGCTCAAATTAACTATTAGTTCTTATTTCAATTCTTCTTTCCATAGATCAAAACAATAGGGCATATCAGGATTGGTTTTTTCTTTTACGATCAACAGGAAGTGGCTCAAATTAACTCTCATCTACTATTTCAATTCTTGTTTCCAGGAATCAAAACAATAGGAGATATCAAGATACGGCTTTTTAAAATCAACTCAGGTTCGTAAGGAAATGTTTCTCCAAGAATTCAGCATCCCAAGAATATTTTCCACCAATCCCTATTCAAACCAGAATAGCTGAAGTTAGCCAAGTTCGGTTTCAACGTGTATTGCTACAAGTTTCTAATCTATGACTAAGAGTGTCAACTTGTTGCATATATTAGACGAGTTACCAGTACCAATACCAAAATAAAAGAAGAGAGTATCGTTTCACAGTGTGAAACGAAGATTCCCAACCTATATGAATTCAGTAGCGTTTTTCATGGTACATTGCGTTATTTCTCTTCTATTTGAGCTTTTTCTTCCGGTTTTTTTTGTTTTGCAAGTCCAGAGGCATTGTAGAAGACATTACGTATGGCTTCAGACCTTCTTACGTCCAGACATAGGAGGTGATGACGTCAAAAGTCGTAAGTTTATTTTCTCATTTCCTAAGCCTATGTTCAATATTTCTTGGCGGGCTTATTTTTTCACGTAGAACATTGAAGTGTTGCACAAATATTCAGTCCACCGAGTAGTATTTACCAGATTTTTTCCAGATTTGTGAGTTGAAACCGGGGGGAACCAGAAGGGCAAAGTTGTGGAAAAAGGGATATTTTTTACCCCCAAAATTTCGTTTCTTAGGATTTTCCCACCTCACGTACACGATGGGGACACGTGAGTCATACCATCTAAAAGGAAGTTCTATTCCGAAGAGAATGACGGTCGAATTATTATTCTAGGGTAATTAGGGACGTCTCAGTGATTTTTTTCAAAATATACTTCTGTATAGAGAAACACGGGGTATTTTCTGATTTTTTTTGTCGGGCTTATTTTTGCACCTAGAAGATTGAAATTGTGCCCAAACATTCAGTCCACCGAGTAGTATTTAACATATTTTTTTCAGATTTCTGCGTTAAAACAGGGGGGTCCAGAGAGGGCTAAAAGTTGAAAAAAGGGAAATTTAGACCAAAAAAACCATTTTTTCGGGAATTTCCCGCCTTAGATACATAATGAAGACATGTGAATGGTACCGCCTGAAAGTCAGTTCTAAGCTGAAGATAATTTGGGCGACACATGACCCTAGGTTAATTAGGGATGTCTCAGGATTTTTTTCCCTGAGATCATAGTGTTTTGTGGTAATTTGGGGCATTGTGAGAATTCTTGATAAAATTTCTCCCGCCCTTACTATTGAAGATGGAAACTTGAAATTTGGCACACACATTCAGTATACCAAGTACTATTTACCAGATGTTTTTTTGGATGGCTACGTTCACACAAGGAGGGCCAAAGTTCGAGAAAAAAATTTTCCCTCCGAAATTTTCACTTTGACATTTTTCCCGTTTCTAGTATATGGTATGAGCATGCAAGTGGTACCATTTGAAAGCCAGCTCTATTCTGAAGAGAAGAGGTATGAACCATGATCTTAGGGTAAATAGTGACGATGCAGTAGCTGCTTGACTGAAAGTAAAAAATAGCATAAAAAGCCAGCATCCCAAAAGTGTTAATTAAATGTTTTAAATGACCAATCCCTAACCATAAATCGATAAATGTATTATCTCTCGTTTTGCAGCTCAGACAAGATACGAAAGAAATATCGTAAACCTCAATAGAAAAACAAAACAGCTACGTTCTTTTACAAGCTTGAAACTTACGAATATTAGCAGTATATATTTACAGAGTAGTGAGTTTCTGGTACGTTATTCCGTAGTTCATTGGAACCGTACAGAAATTCCACCCAGATGCTTTGTGAGCTTTGTGGTGGACAAATACCGTGTGTATGGGAGTTTCCGGGGTGGTCCCGCTTCCTCCCACTGTTTTCATTCCACCAATTCATCCCATCATCATCCATACGGCCTGAGCCGTAGTTACATAAAGAACGTATGACAAAGTGAAGTACTTGACTTGCTAAGTAGAATTGGTACTCTACCTTTAGACCACGGAGGTCAAAACCGTGAACTGGCGTGCTCATAAGATCAGTGCAATTTGTAGTTATGTTCAATTAGCAAGCCAAATACTACAACGATAACGTTGTTATGTTGTTGTATGTTGTTGTATATAGTATTGGTAATCTGTGCCAGCTTATAAAAAGGCGATCAGAGGCGAATTAGTGGAACAGTATTATGTGAAAAGAAAAGAAAGATACATAGAGATATCAAGAGATTATTCTTTTGTAATCGTAAATTAGAAAAAGAAGAGTTGTTGCTATGGATACATAATAAATAAGTGTGTGTAGAGAGAGACATCTTATTATGTACGCTTCTCATGAGTGGATATTAAAATCAGTTAAAAAGGTGACAATACGTGTATGAGCCAGGTTATTTATGAAGTACTTAAGTGTTATCCTTCTCAAAATTGGTGCCTTGAACCCGGAAAATACGTTTGTCGTTTCGAAGTACAGTAAAAACGGCCAACATTATAAGTGACCTTAGTGTGACCACTCTAAGAAGCAGAAAAGTGATACGTCGAAATATTATCATGAGTGTCACGGATAGAAATACAACTGGAGAGCAGAGTACTCATCTGGAGATTGATCCCAATGAAAAGCTTGCTGATATTTTGAAAGAAATCGCACAACAAATTAGGAATCTTGACGAAAGAGAAGCTCGAAAATGTGAAGAAATCACACAACAAATTAGGAATCTTGACGAAAAGACTCAAGATCAAGCCCGAAAAAGTGAAGAAATCGCCCAACACATTAGGAATCTTGACGAAAAGACTCAAGATCAAGCCCGAAAAAGTGAAGAAATCGCCCAACAAATTAGGAATCTTGACGAAGAAGAAGCTCGAAAAAATTAAGAAATAGCACAACAAATCAGGAATCTTGAAGAAAAACTAGACCGGAAAATAAGCCAAGAAACGAAGGATTTTGAAGAAAAGTTAGAACAGTTAGAACAATGCAACGAAAACAAGTGGGAAACTGTTCAGCGTCAACTTTCACAGATGAACCAGCATATTATAGTCAAATTTGAGCAATATGACGAAAAGATGGAAAGAGTGTCACAGAGAGTCACCGAATTCCAAAACTCTGTAGATCTCATAGAGGCAACATTAAACGCCCATGATACACACATCAAGTTATTACAGGAGGAGGTTAATCTAATAAAGGAAAATTGTGTTTCCGAGAGTGCAACGCAAGACGGTGGATATAGAAACATGGTGGGTCCTGCATTTAATACTCGTGAACCTCGTCGCCATCCTAGGACGATGTTGGAAGCTGACGAACCTTCAAGTTGTGGAGAGGAAAGTATTGGTAGGGAGAGAAGAGTGAGGCAGTCATCCCGGCGAAGCTCCAACAGCTATATGAAGACGATAACAGGTAAACCCATACGATTCAGTGAAGTTAAATCACTTACCAAGTTCAATGGCATACCGGAAATGTACCCGCTAGGGAGTTTCTTGAAAAATTTGAGGGTGAGTGCGAGCTTATAGGTGTAGATGAGTCGCAGTATTTAAAACTATTGCCGCATATATTGTTACGACCCTGTTTAAAATGGTTTAAGGCTAGCAGGGGTAGTCTTTATACATACTCTGATTCTAAGAATGCTCTATTGTCTAATTACGAAAATGATTTCATGGCAGCGTATAGGGATGCCATCTTGAGAATAAAGCATTTTAGTTCAAAATTGCATAGGAGTATTACGGAATTTGTAGTATCTACATTCAATGAGTTGAGATCACTAAATCCAAATCATCCGGAATCTCGTATTATAGCTTCTATTAGAATCCTATTGCCATTTCGATTACAACAATTGTTAATGTGGGCACAATGCATCAACTTTAACCATTTAATTATGCTTATTCAAAGTTATGAAAGTCAGTCAGCAATACAGAATAATAGAATGCAAGATAGAGGTCAGGATAATTCTGGACGTAATCAGCCACAATATGCTTCTGTTCGTAATGTGAATGTACAATCTGAAAATAATTCCCATGTACCTAGTTTTAAAAATAGAATGAATACTTATAATCGTACCGGTAATCGAACACAACCCAATCACAGAAATGGTGTTAGGAATTTTAGAAACAGCAACATAAATTTCAGTAGGAATAATAATTATCGCCGATTTTCACAAAATCAATTTGTAGATGGCAGGAATTCTGTAAATAGGAATCAAAATATGGTATCATCCTATGCAAGACAAGAACGTACACAAGATTGTGCTATACAATGTTGCTTAAACGAGACCTTCGAACCTATAACTTGAACTATCACAAAGGCGTCCGATGGATTTTGTATTAGATTGACCTTTGCTTACGTCTATGGTTAATGTGTTCTACATTTGATTTATTACTAAAAAAAGGTAAAAATATATGCAATTATGAAAAAGTTAAGAAAGTGATGAAATCATTCTATGGCAGTCAACTGAAAATACTATTGATTTGTTTCTTATAGTTTTGTTGCCATTTCCTTTTATAGCATTAATTGAGGAAATGTTAATTTGTGTTTCATGCTGAGAAATTATCTAAAAGCTTTATTATAATACGAGAATATATTGGATTTGACAATTTATATTCTCCCCAGGAAATACGTATTTAAGCTACTTTTGTTTTCGTGTTCTTATTCTATGCGAATTTCATGCGGATATTATAAATATTCAAGAATAAAAGATCATAATTTTAATGTAAACGTGTGAAGGTTATGACAGATATATATAATAGATGCAACTTATTATATGGAAAGAATAAGAATAATGAACATCGAATATTTTAATTTTTCAGAGTTTATTAATGTATCAAATGATAATCCTCAATGTGTTTATATGTTCTAATGCTTTCTGATCCTACTAATATTTAATATGTTAAAGATCTTTATTTGTGATTAATGTTGTTTGAACATGAAGGAAACTATTAGCTAGATTTAAATTTTGAATAGGCCCATTGATGATAATTGTAAATCGATATATTAATAAATATGAAAGAAAAAATAAAATGTGATGTTATAATATATTATATATTTGAAGAGTAAAATATTTGTATTAAAAATAATATTGAGTATATATGAGGGCTATTCAAAAGGTATTTCATGATCTTTAACCCAGGGTTCTTTCGTTCATAGTAAAACTATTACAGAAGTCCCGTTCGGACGTCATTCTACAACGATAACGTTGTTGTTGTATGTTGTTGTACATAGCATTGGCAATCTGTGCCAGCTTATAAAAAGGCGATCAGAGGTGAATTAGTGGAACAGTATTATGTGAAAAGAAAAGAAAGGTACATAGAGATATCAAGAGATTATTCTTTTGTAATCGTAAATTAGAAAAAAAAAGAGTTGTTGCTATGGATACATAATAAATAAGTGTGTGTAGAGAGAGACATCTTTTTATGTACGCTTCTCATGAGTGGATATTAAAATCAGTTAAAAAGGTGACAAAACGTGTATGAGCCAGGTTATTTATGAAGTATTTAAGTGTTATTCTTCTAATACCAAATGATGTTACATGTTCCTGTATTCTTTATATCATAGTATGATACTACAAATATAAAAAAATATTATGATGAAATAAATCTCCAAGACGCCAGGGTCGATTAGGTGTTCCTGGAACGGTGGCTCAGTGATTGAGCGTTCACCTCTGGTGGATGGGGTCCCTGGTTCGATCTCAGGTCTCGCCAAATGAAATTTGTGGTGGACAAACACCGTGTGGGGGTTCTCGGCGTTCTCCCGTTTCCTCCCATTTTATTAATTACACCATTTCATTTATTTCTCGTCACCACCGTCTCCTTTAGCCTAGCCGGCATAGCTGTGGGACGTAAAACTCAAAGATTTCATTTGCATTGTTTTATTTTCGTATTACTAGTAACAGCAGTAGTGGTTTTCGCTGTCGTATTAGTACAGTAATAAGTAGTAGCAGTAGTGGTAATAGTAACAGTAGTAGTAGTGACAGCAATAGTGGAATTAGCACTAGCATTCGTAATCGTAATAGTAATAATAGTATTATCAGTAGTAGTTGTAGTATTAGTATCACATACGGTGTAGAAGTTTTACATATCTTCTCTGTTACTCGTAATGCATTAATGAGTGTAGTGTAAGACTTTTACGTCCATGAGCTGTATTATTGTATAATAAACATGGCTGGGCAGAGGAAACACAAATAACAAATAGACCGACTGTATAGGGATATAGAAAACAAACCTTGGGTAACTTTTCACACGATTTTCCCATTTGAGAAGGACAAATAGACATTGCAATATTATGACGATACATTTTTCATTTTCCATTGCATATTGAAGGATTGAATTGACTTATCAACTTGGTTGTTGTCAGGCCGGTTACGCCCGGCCCGTTTAGAGCCCTGCTCGAGATTCAAGGCCGGATTGGGTCGAGCCGTCCACAGAATACAGATCCATCCGGGCCTGGCTTTGCAGGGTTCTGGTCTACAGACACACGGATAAAACCGTTCTATAAGATTTCCAGTATTTATGCACAGCGAAGGTTTGAAGGTCATTTCTATATTAACTTCACGAATTAAAGGGAACTTGTATTCCTCGAAAGGCATTTGTTGGTCCTTCAAGGTCAATCGAACAATGAAAAAACTTATACTAGGAGTATTTTAACATGCCACTCACTACAACGATATAACAGAATGCTGCCTCCGGCTGTTAATAAAAGGCTTAACTAGCTGGAACTCGCTAGTACAGCAGCAACGTTCTATGCCAAACAACGTTGTGCTGTGTAAGAAATGCTAGGGGCTGTCCATGTGCGCCGCCTCCTTGGTGCTTCCTGGTTCCAGCACTCACACAAATAAACTTGTCAGGGCGCTGCGGGCAAGATTTTTAGTTTCAAAACATAATAAAATAAATATTTCTGGCTTGACACTATCAAAAATTAAACAATTAAAACATAGAGATGGGAGTTAAACATTAAACAATTTCTAACCTCTAAAATATAATTGTTTGTTTCAAATGTGTTTGTGCAATGGCAACCAAGTGACACACTAAGTTAGTTACTTTATACTTTATGCCCACAACAAAATTCTTGCAAGTTCTTTTTGCAATACCATTAATTTTTTTCTTTTATGATGATGTTTTCATTTTAATTTGTATGAATGTAGTATTTTCGTTTAGTAACGTGTTGATAATATCACTGCCTCTTGCACTCATTGTACATCATGTAAGTTGTTGAAAATATACACTAAATACCACGATTATATATGTTGGGAATATGCATTACAGTGATTAAACTTGAACCCGGGTTTAAACCTGTTTCTTTACGTTTAAGTCTGCCGTGTTACCGACTGAGCTAGAACAGTCCCAACTTATCCTTATATTACCGGTATATTTTACTTTATCATAGCACAGCCCTTTATGACAGTGTTCATAAAAGATTTTAACTAAAAAGAAATCAATAAAAAAATCGAGACTCCCCTGAAAACATATAACACGTCCCGCCATTTATATGCACCCACATACATTTTGGAAAGTCTGCGCCGTTGGTTCTATCTGTTGTGTTTGAAATCAGTGTTTCTTTCAGAAACTATGTTCCGGGGGGCACAATTCATATTCCGGGGGCACTATTGATAACTTTCTATTCTTTATTATATTATAGACGAATTATTTTGGTCTCTTCCGGGGGGGCACTCTCAAAGCTCCGGGCGGGCAGTACCCCCTAAAACACTTCTGGAAGAAACACTGTTTGAAATATACCTAATATAATATAAATAAAATAAAAAGTTTGTTTGTGTGTCTGTCTGTCTGTATGTATGTATCTGTGTTCTGCCTGGAGACCAGACGAGAGGACCGAGAGTTACCAAATTTTGATCTTGGGTACCTTGGCCCAGGTTCCAGATGAAGACTAAGCGGTCCTTTTTTAGAAGCGAACCAGTGGGGTCTCAGGAGACGTTTACAGGAACATGTAAAAGTAGCAGAAGACAACCGATATTTAGTGTCCAATTCAAAGTTTTGGCGGTAGCTGAGATCAATGGTGAAATTTCGATTGCATTATTTTCCAAATTAACCCCACTTAGTTGCGGGCCGGGGTACCGGAGGGGATACCTGACATGTAAAAATAATCCAAAATGACCGATATTAATGTCAAATCCATAGTTTTCGCACTCGCTGAAATCAATGGTGATACTAATACAGGCGTTGACTTCCAAATACAGCCACCATGCAAATAATGTTTTTTCTGATAGTTATTAATAAATGCAAGAAATAAATTGTTATTAATAAATGGGAACAGATAGGAATGCATTTTGAAAGAAAGAAACGAAAGTGTAAACATACACCATATCTGACTTTACATAATCTATCCTAAACCACGATAACTAATCTAACAAGAAGACAGTAGACTTTGGTAAATTAACTTCGGGGTCATTTTTCGCGAGGTAGTATTGCACATTTAAAATATAAATATCTAGGGATGCGCACGAGTCGAGACGTGTCTCGAATCTGGACTGGAATTCGAGTTCAGACACACTTTGTAAAATTCGAGACGAGTTAAGGCAAACTTATTTCTCGACTATAATTTTCGAGCCGAGACACGAGTCGAGTCGAGACTGTTCGTAAAAATCTCGACTCGACTCGAATGTCTCGAAAGTCTTTCTATAATTTTTAATATTATTTTGAAGAAAGTATTCATTCAGAAACAGCGTTGAAACCAATTCCAGCATTTATTACTTTAGAAAGGTAGTGAGCGCATAAACTTAATGGTTAATCTTTCAAAATCAAGATTTAATTTTCAGCTCAATTCAGTTAATTAAAACTAATAATTAATGTCGTGATATTTGATTGTACTTCAAATATAATAATATTAATAATAATAATAATGATAATAATAATGCTCGGGGGGACATACACGTGAGCATGTATCTAGTGTAGCTCGAGCAAGGCACAATGACGGCCGACGCGTATCGCACACTGCTTGCAGACTACGTACACCCCTTAATGACGACCATGTTTCCCAACGGTGGTGGCATTTTTCGACAAAATAATTCACCATGTCACAAGGCCAGGTGTGTGATGAAGTGGTTCGAGAAATGTTCAATAATGTTCCATATCTGTTGACGGTGTGCGAATTACAAGGGGGATGAGGTAAATCCCCATTGGTAATACTAGATGTTCCTATAACCAAAGGATATTTCCCTCCATGCCAAAGAACTATGTGCTGTGTAATTAAAATGTATGAGTTGTTTTGTCTGTTATGTGTATGAAATAAATTATTAAAAAATGCAACAAATAAATTATTAACAATACATGGGATCAAATAGGAATGTATTTTTTTAAAAGAAGAAACGAAACGGTAAACATACATAACCGTATTTAACTACACATAATCTGAATAAACTAACCGATGGTAACTAATCTAGAATAATGTAGGAAAGATGCCAGAAATAAATTAATAATAACAAATATCAACATATAGAAATATATTTTGAAAGTACAATGTTACTCAGAAGTAACCTTGTAAATTTAGAATTTAGATTCTAGATTTCTGGGCTTTCGCCATCTGAGATCATTTAGCCCGTGACGTTCGAGGGATGACGTCTCTAGGCGAGCACATTTTCTGGGGAAAGGGAAGGAAGAAAGGATTGGGGAAGAAAGGAAGCGATCTGAAACCTAAGATATCACCCTGACATCTGCCTGGTGTGAATGTGGAAAACCAAGGGAAATCTCATTCAGGTGGCTGGCCTGAAAAACTTTTAAATTTTTCGACCGAGTGCCCCAACCAGGAATCGAACACGGGACCGCCTTCACGTAACCATATACGCGTATGTTTGTCTATTCCTTTACATTGTGAATAGGCGAAATTGGAACAATCTTACATCGGAGTCGGTCAATTAGTTCGAATAAAATCTGTTATTCGTAGCACGATCCCTTCGAGGACATTTCCAAGATCGGGGCAGTAACTCACATGGTCGAAAGTAGTGTTTCCACGAGATGAGACGAGATGAGATTTCAAGCTCTCTCATCTCGTCCCATATCTCGTCTCGTGAGACGAGACACGAGAAATGTCTCGCCTCGTTGCAACACTAGAGCGGATGAGGCCCACAAAAAGAAGCTGTTATACAAAGTGGTTAAAATTACAGCTTTTAACCACTTTCGTTTGGTTATCAAGCACAACACACAACACGACTACAATCGTTCAATCAGTGTTTCTTTCAGAAAAAATGTTCCTGGGGGGTACATTTAGGATTCCGGGGGTACTGCTGGTATTATCCTATTTATTATTATATTATAGATGTATTATTTTGGTCTCCCCGTGGTGGGCACTCTCAGAGTTCCAAGGGAACAGCACCCCAAGAACATGTCTGGAAGAAAAACTGCTTAAAACAACGACTACTTAGTTTCGACCACGGGCGCACGAAGGGAGGGGGAAGGGGCCCGGCCCCCCTTGCTCACGAGAATGTATGCATAATATAGCAAACTACATATATTAAGTACCAGACGTAAAATAGCAACCATGGAGATCACCTTCTTAAAAATTTCTTCGGGCGCCAATGGTTTCCAGTAATGAATTATTACGACAGGAATATTTGTCAATTTCGTCGGTACAGTCGAAAGGCAAGCCTTCCCCACTTATTCTGAAATCCTTTTTTTCAAAACCTCTGGAGCCACTACAAAAGGCCTATCTGACTTTCTGATTTCAAAAACGACTTTAGTTCGAATAACATCATAAAACAATAAAAGGAAACTACATTTTATTGTCAAACCAGCATCCTTTAAAACTCAGTATAGGAAAAGGCCTACACGTTTCTGTCTTTGTTCGGAACGAAAAAAATCATGAAACAATAGTTAGTTGCTTATGAAACTGGCATTAAGAGAACTTGTATTTCTATAAAGGATTTTTATACATAGATATAACTACCAGCCCTCGGAATGAAATCTTCTGAAACACTGATCTCAAAGAATGGTTTAACATTTTACTTGAATCTGGAACAGTATCACTAAATATTTAAACTTGAATCTTTTGGAAAATGGGAATGAAAGCTGTTTGTAAGAAATGACTTTAAAAATAATAACTTTAGGTTTTCCTTGTTATTTTAGGATATTTCTCATTTGAAATAATAAACGCTGGTATACTTTGGAAAGTAATAATTTATTCCGAGTTAATAAATTTTTAAAAAATTTCAGAAACTGTCTTTGCATTTTTGAGACATGAGACGATACGAGGCATTGCAAGAAACGTCTCGTTCTGTCTCAGAAAAAAGGCGGACAAGTAGTCTGTCTGGTCTCGTGTCAAATATTTCTGTCTCGTCTCGTGGCAACACTTGTTGAAAGAAAGAAACAAATGGAATCTTTGAATTTTACGTCCCATGGTTATGCCGGTTAGGTTGAAGGAGGCGGTGATGACGAGTAATGAAATAAATGGTGGAATGAACAAAGTGCGAGAACCCAGAGAAAACCCACGCACACGGTGCTTGGCCACCACAAAGTTCACTTGTTTGGGACTGGGATCGAACCCGGGACCCCAAGCACCATAGTTGGACGCTCTACAACTGACCCACAGCGGCCCCAAGAAAGAAACAAATATCTAAAGAGACATATGTGACTACACACACACGGATAAAGTACTCATACATGTATTTTAATCTTCTTACTACTTAACCCCGACTAATTTAAGATTGCAAGAAAGTAATTATTAAGAAGAAATATAAACATATAGAAATGTATTTTGAAAGGGAAAAAAACCGTACCAGCCGTGATATGAATCTGAGTTGTCCACTCAACAAGCAGACACCTTACCGAATTATCTGCGGCAGAACTTGCAATTTGTGGTTCCGAAGCTTTATTTATACTTATGTGTTACGTAACGACGCTACGGAATGTCATTACTAGTGCCAAAACCTCATTCAAGACCCGTTTGTAAATTGATTGAAGAAAAAAGAGTGATTTCGTAAATCTACAAAACGGATCTTGTATATAGAGGGTGTAACTAAAAGGTACGGCAAAACTTCATGGGTGGATTCCTTATGGGTAGACAAGCAAAAAAGTTCAGATGACCATATGTCGGGAAATGCATCGTTCCAGAGTTACGGCCTTTGAGGCGACTAATGATGTGAAATAGTCACATTCTGGTCGCTCCTTAATGTGTCTCAATTTAAACCTCAATATATCAAACTCTGAATTAGATAGGAAGATAATTTTAGTAGCAATGTGTTCTGCAAAAATTAAGCTTTCCGTTGATTTGCATTTTATGAGTGTATAACCAAGGAATGCCATCTCCAAATGCTGATGCAAAAAACAAACAAAAAACAAGCAATTACCCTCCCATGTCCACCGTGGTACTCCCACACATACATAAAATATACAGGGTGAGTCAAAAGTCCTTGGACACCTGCATAAGTTTGAAAATCGACGGGAAAGTAAAAGGTGGTGATGGGAACAGAGGTTTGATGAGGGGCCGCAACTTCTGAAGTGTATGTCATTCATGGCCGCCATCTCGAAATCCGCCATTTTCGATTCAAGTCATTTTTTAAATGGGAATGGGGTGTATGACCCATCAAATAGCACTAGCTTAAGCTCAGGAATTTAGTGGTGTAATTTGTTTTTCCTATCTATTACAGTTTAGAAGTTATTAATGTTCAAAGGTGCGAAATTACCTTGATACTGAATGCTACAACACATGTTCTACGTGTTGTCCATCCCGTGCAATGCACAACTGTAGTCGCCGCAACCACTCTGACTGCACACGGAGAAGATGTCTCCTGAAATTTGGTCACATGCTTGTTGGATGCGTTTCTCCAGGTGTCTCAAATCACGGATTGTCTCAGCATACACTATCTGCTTAAGATGTCCCCATAGATAAAAATCAAGGGGCTTTAATTCAGGGGTTCTGGGCTGCCACTCCACGGGACCACGCGACCAATTCACTTCCCTGGCAGTTGTTCATCCAACCATTGAAGGACACCACGTCCACGGATAAGATGGAAAAATGCCGTCAGCTTTCAATGTGGCAGGAAACACAAGGTCCTGCAACAGCATCAGATACTGTGGTGCAGTTAAAGTGTTGTAAATTAAAAATGGCCCAATGATGCGGGTGTCCCATATGCCACACCACACCATCACCTTCGCTGAACTATGTTCTCGACTCGGGTCAAACCAGTTCGGATTTGCGTCACACCAGTATCGACAATTATGTCGATTAACCTCCCCGTTCAAAGTGAAATGCTCCTCGTCGCTGAACAGTATGCCCTTGGCAAACGCAGGATCCAGTTCGTGTTGTTTAGTAGCCTACACGCAGAACTCCAACCGGCGATCAGGGCCATCCTTATTCTGTTTATGTTGCATGTGCAGCTTGTAAGGATGCCTGATTGGCATGCAATATCCGGAAAACGGAGGATTGGCTTATTGCACATGCTAGAGACACATGACGGGTACTTCGTTTAGGACTTTTCACAAACGACGCGACAACCGCCATTGCAGTTTCCTCATAGGTGGCAGTCTTTGGTCGCCCATTACGTACCCTATCTTGAACACAGCCACCGTGCTGTGCGATACCGATTCTCTGTCTGAGTGCCGTCTGTTGTAGTCAGCTGTTATTGTTCGGTAGCTGCGTTCCACTGATATAAGGATGATTTCGATCTTCTGGTCACGTGTCAGACCTATTTTAGATCACCTGGAACAAAGAGAGAACTGGGTCAGTATCAAGGTAATTTCCCACCTTTGAACATTAACAACTTCTAAACTGTACAAGATACAAAAAAATACACCACTAAATTTCTGAGCTCAAGCTAGTGTTATTTGATGTGACATACACCCCCTTCCCATTTAAAAAAATGACTTGAATCCAAAATGACGAATTTCGAGATGGCGGCCATGAATGACATACACTCCAGAAGTTGCAGCCCCTCATCAAATCTCTTTTCCCATCATTACATTTTACTTTCCCCGTCGATTTTAAAATTTATGCAGGTGTCCAAAGACTTTTGACTCGCCCTATATATATATAGGCGGAAAGCACCGTCCTTTAGAAATACATAGATACCAAAAATATCTTCCTAGGTTAATTAGAGTCTGAGTTATTGAGGTTTAAATTGAGTCTCATTAAGGAGCGACCAGAATATGACTATTTCCACCATTAGGCGACTCAATGGCCGCAACTCTGTAATGATACATTTCCCGACGAACGATTTTGCTTGTCTACCCATAAGGAATCCAGCCCTGAAATTTTGCCGTACCTTTTTGTTACACCCTGTATATATGTGTGTTGGTGCAACAGTGTTCCCAAGAATATAGATTAATTCATTATTTATTTTAATCTACAGAACAAATGCTTTTTATGAAAGCAAGGAGCCTGCGAGTTAAAGATGGTTAAAGTCCTTAAATAAAATTCAAGATCTGAATTGCAGAACATCCGAAGTCCACCGGAGTACTTTTTTTGTTTTTAGAAGAAAGACAAGAAAATTATACTTGGAATGCTATTCTGTTTAGCTGAAATGTTGATTTTTTTAAAAAAGTTTTGATTTGGACTTACGTATTATGCAAGTGAAAAGCCCTAAAACATAGACGCTAACATAAAAAAAACAGAAAACGAAAAATACTAAGAAAAAGAGTGGACTTGGGATGTTTTGCAATTTAAGTCTTCCATTCAAACTTCAAATGGAACTGGGGTAACTCGCAGACACTGGCTGATTTAACACTTTAGTAATACCGAGTGCAATGGCTGATTTAAGAACACAATTGATACGGCCTGTGAAGCTAAGTAGACTCCCACCCTTCCCCCTCAACATTGGATACGGAAATGGAAAACTTATTTAGAATTTGATTGTTGATTCCAGTATATGTCAATCATCACTTCTCGGAATCTGGGCCTGTGATATGTCGATATATCGCTATCATCGATATCTATATTATCATATATCAACATTCTATATCGCAAATATATGGACATGAATATATCATTCTAAATTCTCGATATCGATATTCGGGAAGTGGGAGGCGAGGTATAAAGGTCCTCTAAGACTTGCGATGGATGAAGAAATTAAACTTACTTTTCGCAAGATTGTTTTCTAATCATAATATCTTTATTACCAAACATTGCAATGTAGATACATCCACTTGCAAATTTGCAATATTATATGATGTAATTTCTTAGGCGCCAGAACTTTTTTGTTCCCTGAAAAAAGAAACAAAAAATCACGTGCAAAAGCAAGTACTTCGAACTTTGAACTAGAATTTACTATAAGAAAGATTTTTGTTTCTCTCTCTTGGAGTCGTGGGCTTTCTAGGGGTTCTCCCGTTTCCTCCCACTTTCTTCATTCCACCATTTCACTCATCTCTCATTATCACCGTCTCCTTTAGCCTAACCGGCATAACCGTGGGACGTAAAACTTATAGATTTCATTTCTCTCTTGGAGATTTCCATCCCTTTTGGCCTTTTTGACCGTTAATTGACAAAAGGTGCATACATGATCCAGGCACGTAGCCAAGGGGTGGGTCCGGGGGGTCCAGACCCCCCCCCTTCGAGACCAGAAATAAAAAAAATAAGGAAGGACGAAACAAAAAGAAACAAGAAATAGGAAGAATCAGCGTTAAAATTAAAGATAAAATATAAAGATAAAAATAAAGCTAAAACTAAAAATAGTTTTTTATCATCGCTTCCCTGTACTATCAAACATGTTACTTCAGAAACGGTTTTCTACTGCTCCTTTAACTTGTCATTTGGAACAGACAGTAGTTGACGGAATAATAAAAAGCAGAAAAGTTATGTGGAAAGCAAGTCCTGTTAACATTTGATTCAACAGAGAAAGGAACGCAGATATAAAATGTTTTACAAGACATTATTGGATACGTACTTTTTTTAATAGTTGAGGTCATAATGAAAGGAAAATTGTCACATTTGGATGAACAGAAGAAGGAGCGTAGATATTGTAATTTAAAATATATATATATATATACATATATTCTTTTATTCGAGATTTCTTCATAGTTTCTTACTAAAATACATACTAACATGCATGGGCGCTGATCCTGGGGGCCGGCCCCCCAAAGGTCATGTGGGTCCCTTTTGTTTTATTTATAAATATACAATATATTGGCATAATTTGAATGCAATTTGTCTTAAAATCCCCATATATGCCTTCTGCATCTGAATGGACCCCCCGAAATTTACGGAGAAATCGGCGCCCTTGCTAATATGTCCTAATTTTAAAGTCTTAACAAACCAATATATGTTGCTAGTAAAATTGATCAAGCCCCTGGTGTGTTAACCACAATATTTCATATGAAACTCACCCCCTCCTCACGACTAAACGAACCAATATATGTTACCAGTAAAATAGTTTAAAATAATCGAACTCTGGTGTGATAACCACAGTATTTCATGTGTCGAACCCCCCCCTATTACGAAATCCTGGTTACGTGCCTGCATGATCGCTATATGCATTCATGCTCTGAAGCAGAGTCAGAGATTTTGAAAAGGAAACGGCTTTTTAATAATAATAATAATAATAATAATAATAATAATAATAATAATAATAATAATAATAATAATAATAATGATAATAATAATAATAACAATTATTATTATTATTATTAATATTACTATTATAACAATGGGGTTTACAACTAGGGTCCCGTCTCTTTATCTTGCATGGGAGGGCCGCAAGTCTGCTACGCCACTGGTGTCCCCTATTCTGCGTTTGTCTCTTTTTCGTTTCATGTAGATATTTGTTTTTGTGCTGTTAGGCTTTTATGTGAAACTTTTATATTATGTAACTTTTTCTTTTTATGAGTTTCTTTTTTTGGGTGGGTGGGGGGAAAGGGAGAAATGCTTTCTTCTGATATCTGTTTCTTACCATTCATCTTGTTTGAACTGCTTAAGTAAGTCATTTTGCAATTTTTGATGTCATCCAACTCCGTCACAATAATAAAATTGTCATTCTTAACAATTTGTTTTATTCCCTTATTTGCAGTTTGCCACACTGATATATTTGTGACAAAATTGAGGTTTAGTCCAACGCCTTTCGAATTTGCATCCAACCCAACCGCCGAGCTTTTTGGGTTGCCTGCTATTGCAGGAAAAGGAGAATTGCAGGTGGTAATGCACTTTTGGAGTCGTGTATACAATACATAGTTATCAGACGATGTCTGATTGGTGGAGGGGAAAGAAATAACATACAAGGAAAGTGACTACATCATTTGTTGCTAACTAGGGAAGTACATGAAGTGGTACACGTGAATCTGCATGTGTTATATATCGTTGGAAATGTTACACCAAGTATACTTCACATGCAAAATATATTCGCTTGAATGAGATCTGTGGGGGGCGTGGCGGCCATTTAGAGTTCAAAACAAGGCTCGCTCCAAATCACCAAAAACCGTTTATAAAATAAGAAGCTATGAGATAATTGTTTTGAGAAGTGGTATATATAGGTTTAAAAGGTATGTGAATACGAATCTGACACCAAATGTTTACAAAAATAAAATGGCGGATCCAACACGGCTGACACAAATCACAAAGAAACATGCTATGAATTTGAAATCAGATATATGGAAATATTCGACGTCTCTGTGTATGAAATAGATGCTAAAAGTGTAAAATTCAAAATGGCTAACCCAAGATGGCGGGCAAAATGTAAAATACTGTTACGGAACTGAAAGCAGGTAGATTGAGGTTTACGTGGTCACTGAATACGAACTCAATGTTAAACGTACAAAACCCAATATGACGGATCGAATGTGGCGGACGGAAAATGCAAAAAAGATATGTACAGAACGGGCATATGTTATTCTTACACATTTAGGAGAAAAATACCTATAGTGCATTAGGGGGCAAGTAGATGATGTTTTACAGTAAACAGGGAACGTATTTTGCTATACAATCATGCCAAAATTGAGACACAGAATGCAGGGCAGGTTTTGTAATACACATGAAAGTTTTATGATATGAACAGATCGCAATCATAGGTATTAATTATTGTAGTACCAATTCCCTCCCCCGCCGCCGGAGAGATACGCAGGGATCCGCATGTTAAATATCGTTGAAAAGCTGCATCGACTACTATTCACACCTGTAATATCTTGCTTGAATGGCCTCTGTAGGGTATGTCGCAAATATTTTAATATACCATCTGAAGATTCGAATAATGACAGTGGAAAATACCGGTAAGCGTTTAAAATATCGTTATGGTTCCATAACTGTCTTTCCAGTTTCGCATTATGTCGTGTACACTTGTGAACAATATGTATGATAAATATTCACTCTTCGTAGTAGGTATGTTACTGATACCGAGAGTAATTTTGATCTTGTGTGCTTTTCCAAATTGAGAGGAGATCGAGACGGAGCCCAGGCTCGTATCGATACTCATACGTCCATTCTGTACTTTGGTCCACCATATTAGATCCGTCATATTGCATTTTGCACTTTTAACATTGAATTCGTATACCGCGACCACGAAACACTACCTACCTGCTTTCAGTTCAGCAGTGTTTTACGTTTTGTCCGCCATATTGAATTTTACAATTTTAGCATCCGATTCATACACAGAGACGTCGAATATCTCCATATACCTGATTTCAGATTCATAGCATGTTTCTTTGTAATTTGTGTCCGATATGTTTTATCCACAATTTTGATTCGTAAACATTTGATGTCAGGTTCGTATTCAGCTATCTTTGAAACCTATATATACCACGTCTCAAAACAATTACGTCATAGCTTCTTGTTTTATCCACATTTTCTGGTGGCCCGGGGAATTTTTTTTTTGCTTTGATACGTTGTATTTATAAAATAATCAAAGACGCGTTTTCCTGTTTTAGCATCTGTCTTACCGTATGCGATTCCTTGGGGTGGCAACGGACTTTCTAA
Source organism: Thermobia domestica (assembly GCF_964235325.1). Lineage (NCBI taxonomy): Eukaryota > Metazoa > Arthropoda > Insecta > Zygentoma > Lepismatidae > Thermobia > Thermobia domestica. The sequence goes on from NW_027656017.1 coordinate 71,093, forward strand.
ACACCCTGTATATTGAGATAAGTCACACAGTATATGCATTCGGAAAATTTTTATTAGTTTCGTACTAGCCGTCATTAGTGTTTTCGATTGATGTATAAACTATCTTCCACATCGATATATAATATCTCTCTCTTCTCTTGTGAGCAGGGTAAACTATATCAATAAAACAAAATTTTAATTAGAATAAAGAAACGTTAAATGTCATAATCCTGTCGCCTGAATAAATTCTAGAGAGCAAAGTTTTCGACACTAAAATTATATATACATTTGATAGTGTAAAGGCCTCAAATGCAGCTACAAATTTTATGAAATGCAGCTACAAATTTCACAAATTTTATGAAATCCCTAAGGTCAACATATCATCTAAATGCTGTTGCTGAGAATAAATCTTCAAGCACTTACTCAGAAGCTAATTTGTACTAAACAAAGCAATAATTGATCGTCAACTCACAGCACATTATTTCATTATATGTGGTACTTTACGTAAGGATTTACACTCAGCATTAACCCTTGTGAACCTTCCCCCCCCCCACCTCTCGGTACAAACGATTTACGCATATCAATAAAAAGTAAATACTTCGTTTGTACCTTTTTGTACCGCAAATATTTTTGTTTGTACTGTACTGCGGTACGAGAAATTAAGAAAACAAAGTGTGTGTGTGTGGGGGGGTGAAAGTTCACGCAGTTTCCCCACATTGTCCCAGGATCGATTTAATTGGCTCATTTGAAAGATTTTCGTTTGTACCGGATTGTACCGTAGTTTGTTTCGTTTGTACCGTTCTGGATTATGAAAAATTAACGAAACAAATGGGAGCACAGATAAAGCAGGCCCTCAAATCACGACTTAATACACCGCGTACACATGACTTTGGTATGTCATATAAAAGTACTTGGTTAGTACAGGATTGTTCTAGTGTACTAGTTTAACCATAATAGATTATGAAAAATTAAGAAAACAAAATTGGGGGGCTGTGTGAACCTGGCCCCCCACCACCACGTTGTACAAACGATTTAGTTGGCTCATTTGAAAGATTTTCGTTTGTACCGGATTGTACTGTATTTTGTTTCGTTTGTACCGTCCTGGATTATGAAAAATTAACGATACAAAATGGGGACTCTGATCAAGCAGGCTCTCAAATCACGACCTAGTGCACTGGATACACATGAGTTTTGTATGTCATATGAAAGTACTTAGTTATTAGCGGATTGTAAGACAATGAGTTTTAGTTTGATTTAGATTTGTGGGTTAAACTGGCCCGCACAACTTATTTTTCATTAAAATTCACATCAAAACGGTATCAAATATTTTTATCCGATATGTACAAATTTGTAACGCCAAAATTAAAGTTTGTATCCTCATCAATTTAGAAAAAGATTTGATTTTTGATAACGGGTGGAGCAGAGCCGCACAACTCTTTTTCTTTCCAATTCGAATCAAAACGGCACCATAAATTGGTACCCCATACTTACCAATATGTGCCACCAAATTAGAACTTGTACTTCCACCAATTTCGAGAAATTTTAGGTATGATGGCGGGTCAAACTGGATTGCACAACTTATTTTTCTTTCAAATTCGAATCACAATGGTACCAGAAAATTTTACCCACTATGCCCCCACTTGTAGCACGAAAATTAGAATTTGTACACACTACTTATTTCCACAAAATTGGGATGTAATGGAGGATCAGTATGACGTCAACTAGCCTACACAACACATTTTTATTTCAATTCGAATGAAAACGGTACTAAAACTTTGTAAACAATATATACCAATTTGTACCTCCAAAATTATGATTTTCACCCTCACCAATTTCGCGAGAATTGAATTTTTAATAGCAAGTCAATTAGGCTTGCATACTTTTTCTCCCCAATTCAAATCAAAGCGGTACCAGAATTCTTTACCAATGTGTACCAATTTGTAACACCAAAATTAGAATTTATGTCCCAAGAAATTTCGTGGAGCGTGGCAGGTCACGTCAGACAGAATTTTGTTGGCAGGTCAAACTTGCCCACACAACTTCTTTTTCTTTCCAATTTTAATCAAAATTGTTCAAAAATTTGTACCCGATTTGTACAACTTTTTCAACACAAATTAGAATTTCAAGCCCCACCAATTTCGAGGAACTTGATTCTTTGATAGCGGTTCAAATTGACCCAGAAACACTTTCTTTCCAATTTGAATCAAAATCCTTACAAAAATTTGTACCCATTATGTACCAATTTGAACTACCAAAATAACAATTTGTACCTTCACCAATTTCGAGAAATTTGAATTTTTTTAAGAAGGTCAAGCTGGCGAGCATAAAACTTTTCTCTTCCTAATTGAAATCAAAACTGTACCAAAAACTTGTAGCCAATATGTAACAACTTGTATCACCAAAACTAGAATTTGTACAGCAACCAATTTCATGAAATATGAATTTAATTGCTGGCCAAACTGGCCGGCCAACTTATTTTTGTTTCAAATTCGAATCAAAACCTCACCAAAAATTTGAACAAAAGATGTACCAATTTGTACCGCCGCAATTAGAATTTGTACCCCCACTAATTTCGATAAATTATAATTTTTGGTGGCGGGTGAAACTGGCCCGCATAACTTATTTTTCTTTACAATTCGAATGAAAACGGTACCAATAATGTATACTCGATATGTATCAATTTCTATCAATAAAATTAGAATTTGTTGTCTCACCGATTTGTAGAAATTTGAATTTTCAATGCTGGAGCCAACTTAACGTCGAAACTTGGCTCGCGCAACACATCTGGTTTACGAAATCAGATTAAAATGTTACCAAAAGTTTGTGCCAAGTAAGTACCAGTTTGTACTCTCAAAATTAGAATTTCCAACCTTACCAATTTCTAGAAATTTAAATTTTCATTGCAGTCTTCCAGGTGTATTAAGTTGTGATTTGAGACCCCCTTGAGCTGGGCCCTCATTTTGTTTCGTTAATTTTTCATAATTCAGAAGGGTAAAAACGAAACAAAATGCAGTACAATCCGGTACAAACGAAAATCTTTCAAATAAGCCAACTAAACCAATTGTACAACGTGGTGGGGGCCAGGTTCACACAGCCCCCCAATTTGGTTTCTCCATTTTTCATAATCTATTATGGTTAAACTAGAACTTATTGTGGTACAATCCTGTACTAACCAAGTACTTTAATATGACATTCAAAAATCATGTGTACCCAGTGTATTAAGTCGTGATTTCGGGCCTGTTTGATCTGTGCCCCCATTTTGTTTCGTCAATTTTTCATGATCCAGAACGGTACAAACGAAACAAACTATGGTACAATCCGGTACAACCAAAAATCTTTCAAATGAGACAACGAAATCATTTGTACAACGTGGTGGGAGGGCAGGTTCACACAGCCCCCCAATTTTGTTTTCTTAATTTTTCATAATCTATTATGGCTAAACTGGAACTTACTGTGGTACAATCCGGTACTAACCAAGTACTTTCATATGATATACAAAAATCATGTGTACCCGGTGTATTAAGTCGTCATTTGGGGGCCTGTTTGATCTGGGCACCAATTTTGTTTCGTTAATTTTTCATAATCCAGAACGGTACAAACGAAACAAGCTACGGTACAATCCGGTACAAACGAAAATCTTTCAAATGATCCTAGGACAATGTGGGGGAGGGGGGCTGCGTGAACTTGGTCTCCCACTTTGTTTTCTTAATTTCTCATACTGCAGTACAGTACAAACAAAAATATTTGCGCTACAAGCTGGTAAAAACGAAGTACTTTTTATTGATATGCGGAAATCGCTTGTACCGAGAGTTAGGGGGGTGGGCAGGTTCTCAAGGGTCTAGTATTATAGGAAAAGAAACGAAATCTTTCAGTTTAACGTTTCAGGGTTATGCCCTTTAGGCTAAGAAGGACGAATGCTTTAAGTAAGATCATGGAAGAATCGGTGGAATGAGTATGTGGGAGGAAACAGAATAACCCACGTACACGACGTTGTATCCAATAATCTTACTTGGCCGGGAATCGAACGAAGGATATCTTGCACCAGAGGTACACCCTGCATTATAATCATTGATATGAAATATTCAATTGAATTATCACCTTAACGAATATTTGCATCTGAAACATATTTAAGGAGTGTATCGAAAAGTAGTTAGCAACATTGCATATGTCAGGAAAGTCAGAAGAAAAGATAAAAAGTGAAGCAAACCCACATTTTTATTAATACAAAACCTCTATGTATCTACATATCAGAGAAAATACAACTTACATGTTCCGTCGTACCAAATTTCACAAAATTAAATCCCCACGTTAAGCGGGTTTGCATATCCAGGCTCCTAACTATGAAAACATTTACGCTCAGTCCAACCTCAATCATTTCACGAATTCAACCTGTTTTACGTATGTTATTAGGACATAATATCGATTGTGATTTATTCTAAAAACACTTTTATACATTGCAAGAGCTGTAACGTCCAAATATTTACTGAGAACTCATAGTCGTATCGGAATAAACAAAAGCGAGTATGGAACAGTGAACTGCTATAACAAAAGGCAAAAGAAGATGTGCAAAGGTATACAAAATGGTCGAGTGGTTTGGGTCGATACACTATCAATCACATGTTTGTGAGTTCAAACCCGGTAGCAAGTTGTTTCTTTTTTTAAGTGTCTTCCTATTTTCATCCGGAGGCTGAAAATGTTTCTTTGAGTAACTCATTGAAAACTTCTTTTGTTTCAAATTCGATTAGAACGGAACATTATATGAATTGCGAATCTTAAATCCATAGCTAAAAAAAATGAAGTATACTCACTACTCCATTATCCTCTGATTTGTAACGAAAAACTATTTATAAACAGTGGTGACTTCAGAAAATTATCCTTGGGGGGAATTTCAATATGCGGGTGGAGGGCAAACATTGGTAGTCCACATTGAGCACGATCGAATATATGGTCCTGAAGGCGGAAATTTCTTAGCTCGAGAGGGGTCTCAAATTCTCCCTCAGATCACGTCCTGAAAGCATCATTGCTTAAAAGCTTTTCGTAACAAATATATTACACTTGTTTCTCGTTCTACATTTAGAATTGGTAAAATCATGACTTATAGAGGATTATAATAAAAGCATAAAAATTACAATACCAATCATGTATAAATTATCCTGTCAGTTACCAACTTTGGGTAAGATTAAAACTCAAATATTTGTTTTCGGATTGCACTTAGAAGTAAGTCCTCTCTATATAATCCTGATTTGAAAGCCATGTTTAACAGTAATTAATTAATCAATATTTATACGAATATTTTTTTATTTTACTATTTTTACTATTCAATATTATATACACTTCATTTCCAAAATCAAAATCTCGAAAATGTATATTGTACGAGTGCAGACTCGCAAATAAATGATTATTTATCATATATATTGGTCTCTATTCGAAATTCTATTTAATCGAATCCGACAGGAACACAGACAGAAATATCGAGAGCAGGTGAAAAAAGAGAGAGAAAAGGCGTTGTACCCGGAGGGGACTCGAAGTAAGTTCGAATGGTGCTTTATAAGCCGAACGCCTTAGACCACTCGGCTATGGTAACAACTAGTGATTTTGGCAAAGGCTTCGAGTAGTAGTTGTTATTACAGAATAACTATTTTCTATTGCCTAAAATTTATACCTAATTTATTTTGATATATCTATTAATTTGTTATATGAACACGTTTTCGTTACTTTGATGAATGATGTATGTTGATATAGATTCTATTACACGTTCTTTCGTAAATATTATAGAAAGTATCAGGGTTATTTATGATCTTTTATGGAAATTGACTGGCGCATGCGCAGTACACAGACAGTTCAATTGGAAGGCGAGGAAGGAAACTCTAACACACTGTTAGAATGTTTCATCGCTGTGAAGTATAAAGAACAGCTAAAATGTATTTTACGTTTGTCATTGTGTAATGAATTACCAGGTTAATGTTTGTCCAAGTTCTCACTAATCAACTGAACTCATAAAAAATAATTAATATTGTCATTACTGCACAATATGAAGAATAAAGAACATATATTACACCACATTGTTCTCGAATTCGAACTTAGCTAAGGAAGGGACAATAAACAAAATGTGATTTATTCATTCGAATTGAGATAATTCAATGAAACTAGAAATTTCACAATCAAAAGGAAAAATATCGTTAAAAAGACAATAATACTTTTATCCGAGTTGTGAAATAAAGTTATTAATTAACTGAAATGAAAGTAATATGATATAGAGTAAGAAAAAAAAGTAAATGTATTCTTAGAAACGTTCAAAGTAAATTCACAAATACTTTTTGAAGATATACTACTCTTCCTTTACGTTTTAACGAACTAATAAGTAAAGAAGCAAAGGAAAAGAATGAAGAACGAAAGTATTGCTCTTGAAAAAATATAATAGACTAAATAAATGAAACTTAAATAAATGTTTACACAAAAAATAACACACTAGTACTTCGTGTAGTCACCTCCAGAGTCAGTAACTCCTTGAAGTCTGGAGGGGATACTAGATACAAGTCTCGAGCAATACGACGGTGTGTCACGAAAATGTTGCCACAGTTCCATAACATGATTTTGAAGAAACGTTTGGTCTCTGTCTTCACGTCTCTCTTTCCATTCTTGCACCATGTAGGCCCACAGATGTTCAATTGGATTCAAATCTGGGGATACAGGGGGCCACTCAATACAAATTAACTCTGGATGTTCACTTAGCCACTCTCGTGTTTGCCGGGAAGTGTGAACAGCACTGTTATCCTGCATAAATATATATTCTTCCTGTTCGAGTAAGTTTCTTTCTAAGGACGGTAACAACGTATTTTCGAGGATATTAATGTAAACACTGCTGTCCATTCTCTCAGGCACCGCAACCAAATCTCCAGGACCAGCAGCCGTCATGTATCCCCAAAAGTGTGCTGATATTCGTCCTGAACAAGAAGTTCTGATAATATTTTGTTCAGCATACCTGGTTCCGCGCAGTCTATACAATATAACTCTGCCTTGTTGGTTAGACTTGAAAACCTTCTCGCCGGTCCAGATGACTAAGTCCCAATATGACTGAGGTTGGGTTATGTTATTCTGTGCCCATTCCATTCGTCTGGCCTTGTGAGTTTCAGTCAGGAGAGTCTTCCTAGCGGGTCTTGAACAGTGTAGACCAGCCCCCAATAATCTTCTTCTTATTGTTTCGTGAGAACAATTATATTCTCTGGCTTTGTCCAAGAGGATTGACGTGTGGCGTAGAGGTCTGTTGATTACTTCTGTAACTAAAGCTTGATCTTGAGCTGCAGTTGTCACTTTTGGCCTTCCACTTCTTGACCGAGACCTGAACCATTCACCACCTTCTTCATGTCGCTGAACCCATTTCTTGACCGTTTTCTTGTCACATCCCAGATCTCTAGCAATCTGAGGCACTGTTTGTCCCATTTTTGCTCGGCCTATGATTTCTCCTCTCAGAGCAACAGACAGTTATCCACAACCTTTAGAACGAGGCATTTTGAGAACCTGTTAGAAATTTGCGTTCTGGCGTGTATAACAAATGTCGGTAAAGTGCATGTTTCTGTTTCTACTGCGCATGCACCAGTCAATTTTCATGAAAGATCATAAATAATCCTGACAATTGCTGTAATATGTATGAACGAATACGTAATGGAACCTATATTAACAACATCATTCGTCAAAGTAAAGAGTACCGTAAACATAAAACAATTTCAACAGACTATTACATCAGGCCAAAATAGGATTAAACTTCAGAGAATACAAAATAAATTTCATACTGTAACAATAGATTGAACATGAAACACGCTTACTACATTTTCAACTTGTCACATTAGCCGAGTGGACTAAGGCATTCAGCTAGAGATTCTGAGACACCAGTCAAGAGTAGTTCGAATTCCACCACAGTACAATTTGGTTTTACCTCTTCTTGACGTTTCTGTTTGTGCTCCTGCCGGATTCTATTAAATATAATTTCGTAATACGCTAAAATATACGTAATATCTGAAGTTCTTAACCTCCCATTTTTACATTTTTCAAGCGCAATTGACAAGAAAGAGGGAAAATGAAAGTACAGAGATTTACAATAATTACTTAGCATTTACTGTCATTGTAATTGTGGATATTTTATTTATGAAAATGTATAATGAACTAAAAATATATTTAGTAGGTCACATGTCTCCATTTGTCGATTCTAACTTGAAAGTTACAGTTTAGGCGCTGACATATCGAAAACCCAGGGGGTTGAGGGGGTTGTAACCCCTCCCATTGAAACTTTTATATTCTATTGAAATAAAAAGTGTTTCAGTTTATAATCTTGGAAAAGCAACAATCACTGTGTGTGGAGGACGGTTTCTTTATACTACGATTTATCACTTCCAAATGTGTAGAAGATGTGACTGGATATTGTGTATAATCATTCAAGAAATATAAGACAACGAAGGGACTTCGTAAACCCTTCACGCCACCCCAGGAGGACGAAGTGCGTCCGGCCGTCCCTCGGTTGGGAACTACTGCTTGCGAGGGAAACATTCTAACAGTGTGTTAGCGTTTCCTTCCTCGCCTTCCAACTGAACTGTCTGTGTACTGCGCATGCGCCAGTCAATTTCCATAAAAGATCATAAATAACCCTGATACTTTCTATAATATTTACGAAAGAACGTGTAATAGAATCTATATCAACATACATCATTCATCAAAGTAACGAAAACGTGTTCATATAACAAATTAATAGATATATCAAAATAAATTAGGTATAAATTTTAGGCAATAGAAAATAGTTATTCTGTAATAACAACTACTACTCGAAGCCTTTGCCAAAATCACTAGTTGTTACCATAGCCGAGTGGTCTAAGGCGTTCGGCTTATAAAGCACCATTCGAACTTACTTCGAGTCCCCTCCGGGTACAACGCCTTTTCTCTCTCTTTTTTCACCTGCTCTCGATATTTCTGTCTGTGTTCCTGTCGGATTCGATTAAATAGAATTTCGAATAGAGACCAATATATATGATAAATAATCATTTATTTGCGAGTCTGCGCTCGTACAATATACATTTTCGAGATTTTGATTTTGGAAATGAAGTGTATATAATATTGAATAGTAAAAATAGTAAAATAAAAAATATTCGTATAAATATTGATTAATTAATTAGTGTTAAACATGGCTTTCCAATCAGGATTATATAGAGAGGACTTACTTCTAAGTGCAATCCGAAAACAAATATTTGAGTTTTAATCTTACCCAAAGTTGGTAACTGACAGGATAATTTATACATGATTGGTATTGTAATTTTTATGCTTTTATTATAATCCTCTATAAGTTATGATTTTCTCAATTCTAAATGTAGAACGAGAAACAAGTGTAATATATTTGTTACGAAAAGCTTTTAAGCAATGATGCTTTCAGGACGTGATCTGAGGGAGAATTTGAGACCCCTCTCGAGCTAAGAAATTTCCGCCTTCAGGACCATATATTCGATCGTGCTCAATGTGGACTACCAATGTTTGCCCTCCACCCGCATATTGAAATTCCCCCCAAGGATAATTTTCTGAAGTCACCACTGTTTATAAATAGTTTTTCGTTACAAATCAGAGGATAATGGAGTAGTGAGTATACTTCATTTTTTTTAGCTATGGATTTAAGATTCGCAATTCATATAATGTTCCGTTCTAATCGAATTTGAAACAAAAGAAGTTTTCAATGAGTTACTCAAAGAAATATTTTCAGCCTGCGGTTGAAAATAGGAAGACACTTAAAAAAAGAAACAACTTGCTACCGGGTTTGAACTCACAAACATGTGATTGATAGTGTATCGACCCAAACCACTCGACCATTTTGTATACCTTTGCACATCTTCTTTTGCCTTTTGTTATAGCAGTTCACTGTTCCATACTCGCTTTTGTTTATTCCGATACGACTATGAGTTCTCAGTAAATATTTGGACGTTACAGCTCTTGCAATGTATAAAAGTGTTTTTAGAATAAATCACAATCGATATTATGTCCTAATAACATACGTAAAACAGGTTGAATTCGTGAAATGATTGAGGTTGGACTGAGCGTAAATGTTTTCATAGTTAGAAGCCTGGATATGCAAACCCGCTTAACGTGTGGATTTAATTTTGTGAAATTTGGTACATATGAATGTAGTTTCTGTTTAATTCCACCCACTAACCGTTGCACAGTCTCGACGGTGCATTTCCTCGATGCTACAGCAGTTTCTCTTGAAGTCCGCCATGTTGCGCACTGGTTTATCATTCTTTTGGAAGTTGCGTTTGACAATTGCCCAATATCTTTCGATTGGACGGAGTTGTGGGCAGTTTGGTGGATTCATGTGTTTCCCTACAAACTCGATGTTCTGTTCATTGAGCCACCCTACTGTCGTTTTAGCATAGTGTGCTGTTGCTAAGTCGGGCCAAAACAAGGGGGAATTGCATGCCTTTTATACAATGGCAGCAGTCTTTTTTGTAGACATTCCTTTCCTTACCCTTCTGCGTTTATGGTGGATTCTGCATAAAAAAAAAATGCCGGAGCGCAAACCACAGGAGCAGATTCCCTGCCATACCAGTATTTTTCCCCACATTTTTCCACGTCAACGTACCTCTGTGCAGCACATACATCCCCAGCATTGCGTGCAGTATAATATTGGGGCTCCGGAAGAGTTTTTGAGTCCTCTTTTATGTACGTTTCATCGTCCATCAACACACATCGCTCTGGTGACTTTACGATGTTGTCATATAGCTTGCGGGCTCTTGTTTGGGCCGTTTGTCTCTGCTTTGGTGTTTGTTTCGCACGTTTCTGCTTCTTATAGGTCTTGAAATTATGTCTGGCCTTGATACACTGAATCATTCCTTTGGACGTTCTCGCTTTGGTAGCCAAATCCCGCACAGACATTGATGGATTTTGGTGTATCAACCACACAACTTCATGGTCGAGTCCAGGGTTTCTGGGGGCCTTTTTTCGCCCGGATCTCAGCATATCTTCAAAGCTGTAATGTTCACCGAATTTCTCAATGACCGATTTCACAGTTGTATTATGAACCCCCCACTTTTTTCCTAGAGTGACTCACATTAATATTCGGACACTTACATTTTGTTAAAAGTAGGAAGGATTATGAAATAAATGAGAGCCGTGTGAGTGAAAAAATTAGGTATTTAGATATTCATATACTTATAGAAAGAAAAGAAGTACTAATACGGTGTCTTGAACGAAAGAAGCAGAAAGAACTTACAGATACTGATGACATTGTGTATTTGCAACGCCACTTTAATATTCGGACACCTACTACATAGATGTTTTGTGTGTTGTTCTTGCTTGCTCACAAACGCTTCACTAGTACTTAGTGAGAAACCCACGACGTTTCCTGACTTCCTGTAAACGGTTGGACATGTTTCCAACAAGTTTGTTGGTAGAATGGAGCGATATGTCATCCCATGTTGCACGGAGAGCCCTTTTCCAATCGTCTCGTGACGTTACTTGTACCCGTTTGACCTTATGCTGTAGCTCATCCCAGATATGCTCTCTAGGGTTAAGGTCGAGACTCTGCGGTGATGTTTCAAGCGCTTTCGGACAATTATACAGCAACCATTCGCGCACCACATGTGCTTTACACTTCGGGTCATTATCCTGATAAAATTTAAACATCCCATAATTCCTAATTTTTCAGCACTTTGGTGGAGATTTTGCCGGAGAATATTCAAATAAACCTCCTTTCTCATAACTCCTTCAACAAACACAATTCTCGCACTCCCGATGCAAAAATACACCCCCATACCATCACACTTCCTCCTCCATGATTTACCTTAGATTGAAAATTTGCAGGATCTAACTCTGTATTTGGCTTCTGCCACACAATTACCTTGGCATCGGACTCATGGAGATTGAATTTTGATTCGTCCGTAAATAACACGCCATTCCACCAAGTTGCGGGCTTCTCAATGTGAACTTTAACGAACTTAACTCTTTTATCTTTGTTAATTTTACTAATAAAAAGTTTTTTCTAGCTATTTTCCCATTAAACCCTTCACTTCACAACACTCCCCGCACAGTTTCAGGATGCACCGTCTTCCCTGTGTCTTCATACAGCTCTACTGTTCATTTCAGCGCACCTATTCCGGAATTTGTTTCACTTTCTGAATCAATTTGCTTTTCTCTCCATCATTCAGTTTCACAGGTCGGCCCTTTTGAGGCACTGACTCGATTCAAAATCTCTATTAAATCTTTGTACAATGTCAAAATGGTGCTTTTGCAAATATTGAGTAGATCTGCAATTTCCTTGTACGATAGACCTTTCGCATGGTGAAAAATCACTAACTGCCTTTGCTTAAACGTTGTACTTGGTCCCTAGTGCCCCATTTTCCTTTTATGATTTATTTCGGTCACACTAATCACTCGTAAACTAAGTAGATACGCATGTCCTGTCTCGGGACAACTTAAATTGTAACTGGAACTCTTCCACTGTCTCGCTCACTATTGGTAAACAAACGTCAAAACAACTGTCCGAATATTAAAGTGGCGTCCAAAATACGGTATATTGCAATTGCGTGCTTATAAAGTGGACTTAGTTTTCATAATTTAATTAACTGATAGCATATTTGCTCGACTAAACCATTGCCTTTTTGGTTGTTTTCCGTTGGTTTCCCATTTATTATTTTTTACATGTATAGCAAGCAAATTATGTGTAATATCTATGGTGTCCGAATATTAATGTGAGTCACTGTATCTGATTGTATGTTATGCATTTGACGGTGCACTAATTGTGCAGGATTTCCCACTTCACTTCCCGTTTCACACGCGACATTTCTCATTCAACTCGGAACAAAGCAACAAGCACGCATCTATCCGTTTACAAGATTTCTACTGACCAGGTGCTTCCAGGTTTTGCCGTCTATGCAGCCTCGCAAGTGCACACTGACACCCCGAATGTTGCTAACTACTTTTCGATACACTCCTTATATAGTATTCACACTTTAGCGAATATTTACATATTATTCATTTGCTCTTGACCTGAACTGTTATGTACCTAAATTTGTTATTGTGGTATAAATCTTTAGAAAATTGATTAATCTTTGACATGATTTAATGAAATAAAAAGAAATTAGGTATAATTAAAATTTATTGTAACTTATGAAGATTGTTCTTTTTTTGTCTCAGTCAAAACATAAGTTTAGAGTTCCTATCCTATTATAAATATACTAGAAGATGTTTCATTGTAGGGAATATCTAGACTTCCTCGTTTCGGTGAATAGTGGTGGTACAATTGCTTCTTTATTTACAAATTCTGATGTGTTCCTATACCCTAGTCAAAATGGACTATTTGGTGATTCCAAAATATATTTCAGAATGTTTATACTTGGTCTGGTAAAAGCCTAACTAACATCGTTATCAACAAAACCGACGAAATTTGTATACTTTGCTGATTATTTTACTAAATAGTTAGAATATGTTGTGGATACATTGAGATAAACTGCCACAAGTATTTTTGTAGAAACATTATGTCTGGTCGTAAACAAAAAAAAAAAAAAAAAAAAAGCTACTGTTTTCAAAAATGTAATCCTGGTTACCCCATTTTGGGTACTTTTATTGTATCGATTTTTAGTTCGAATTTAAATACAATCTGCAATTGAGGTTGGTGGTTTCTAAATATAGATACAAATCTATATGGTCTGAGAAAGAAGTTTATTCAAGCATTGATTTGAATTTTGTGCGTGTCAGTGAAATTTCTCTCTCTCTCTCTCCACACACACACACACACACACACACATATATATATATATATATATATATATATATATATATATATATATATATATATATATATATATATAGATAGATAGATAGATAGATAGATAGATAGATAGATAGATAGATATAAGTAATCACAAGAGTTTGGTTTCCTGAATAAAGATCTTGAGAAATTGTTGATGTTCTCTGTCTCCATTCAGGAAAAAAAGTTCGTTTTATTCCATGCACAAAACATCTGTTCATGCGTAAATATTACAGAAAATGCTTGATTTTTTTTCCTCTCGGAGAAGTACCTTTCCGTTATAAAGCTCTGATGTTAGCTACTCAGGAGAAAGCTACTTGATAGATCATGTTTTTCTTACATATCTCGAGAATACGAAAACTTTTGAGGCAATATATATATATATAATTTATGTTTTTATTATTTCTGTACTTCCTTTTCGAAGTGCATAAATATTCGCAGTCTACTTACAGCGAAGCTATAGGGAGTCACGATGGTCTATTGGTGGATCATTGAACCTGGCTTCAAGAATCGGAGATTTGATTTGATTCGTGACGAACGATACTGAGAGAAAGAGAGAGGTGAGAGATTCAAATGTCGGGATAGGAAAGATGCAATCACATATACAAGGTTAGAATCAGAGAAGCAAATGATCGAAGAGTATCCATATTCTGAGGAAAATTGTGACTTTGTGAAGCATATTGATCAAAGTTTTTCCGTCGAACCTGCAAGCATCATAACCACAGTTATCGAATTAAAGTGCAACACACTCTTTGATTGTGCAGGGAGAGAAAGATCTTAATATTCAGAGAATGGGGAATTAACAAATTTACAGATTTCGGAGATTGGTCTTGAATCTCTTGGCTATGAAGAGAAGATGTTAACCACTCATCCACGAAGATTTTTTTAAAAAAAGAACCACGTTCTTCTCAACCATCCCTAGAATGTTGATACTTTCGGGGCACGACTTTTGAGCATATACTCTTACTGCTATTAGGTATGGTTATTTATTATAAATGCTCGAACAAGCGTTCCGATGTCTTCAGAAAACAATGTTTAAGATGAATTTTAGGCGAGTAAGTTTAAGTCTCCGACGTACTACAAGGTCTCACAAGTAAACGTTCTCACCTAACAATCAGGGATCTAGACATGTTATATATTCGTAAAGTACTAACCTAGATTGTAAAAATGGGAAAACTGATAAAATATCATAGGAGGTAGAATGATTTGAAGTTACCATTGTAATCTATAAAGAATCTTATTTGAACATTAGTATCTAGCATTTATAAACTCTTCTTCCTGGGCTAATGTTAACCGTCCACACTGGCCAAATGGCTAGCGTGTGCGTGGTTCAGATTCGATTCCCGGGGGAGAGCCTTTGGGATTTTAACTATCACCGATGTTTCTGTGTTTTTCTCCATGTTCTTGAAAGATTAATGGGAAAGGTCAAATGCAGAAAAAAAAAACAGTGGAAATAGGGAAAGGTAAGTTACTAAGGAAAGTTTAGTAAATTTCGTAGGTCGTTAACTTTTAAGAAAACTTTAAAAATGAGAAAAGTGGCTGGCGCATGTGTCTTTCGTGCACTATTCTGAGATTCGGTTTCCCGTGTGATGGTATAATATTTTAATTACACGATCATTCACTTTTGTTCGACAAGAACTAAAAATAGGCATATAAATTAGACAAAGTAGACCTAACATATATATCAAACGTACTCAACAACTTTATGAAAGTTTGCATATAGCCTGGTTACTGAGAAAGAAGGGTCAATCCATATGAAGTGGTCCAAAAATTAGAAAATGGTTGCTCGACCATCTCCGAAAATTATAAAAGTTTGAATGTGATAAACATTGTGTATAAGGTCAATAACACTATTCACGTTGTCGTATGTATATTCAAGTAAACAGAAACGAATGTTTAGAGTAGAGAATGAGATACACAGAGGATATTCATAGTCTTGCTTCTAGATAAATATACAGAGTAGAAAACCAATATATGAATTCACCAGAGAAAATACTAAAAATACACTCTTAAAGGGGTTGAATGTTGGTATGGCATAAAGTGGAGAGTTCATGAGCTTTCTGCTGAATACTGGCATGTAAAGAGCCTACAGAAATATCCACTGCTATGATATGATACTACTGGCACCGTAGATGTACGGAGGTCCTAAAGCTGAAGTTTGTAATTTTGATGTCATCTTTGGGGCATAATATCTCAGGAGGGCAAAATGTTAAAAATTGCTTCTTAGGCCACAAATTAATTCTTTATGTTAAAAGACTATTGCAAAAAATTCACTACCGGTACTGAAACTACATGGAGAAGAAAGTGAGGACATGGTAAAATCGTGAAGAAAGCACCTGCTTGACGATGGTCGGAGCCCGGAAAAATTTAAATGTTTATATATTTTTCATGCTAGATCTCAAAAACGACGCATGGCTCAGCATTATTCCCGCTTTCGTTTACGTTTGATTACGCAAAAGCTTGCAAATGGTGTTTGTTCCATCTTTCTAGGTCCAAAAATTCCTTTTTTTTCTTTTTTTCTAAATTTAAGTGCGAATTTTCTCTAGATTAAGGACATTTTCCTCAAACTACGAGCAGTGATGATAGGTGGCACACGCTGCTACTGATGTGCTTAGCGATTTGGGATTTTATGGGCAAACTTCTAGCTATATGTTACGTTAAGTAATATATGAACTATACCGAAACACTATAAGAACTGATTCTTCACATCAAAATAAGAGAAAATGTTCATATAGTTTCAGAATTAGGGCTGTTCAAAATCGCGAAAAGGCCCTATTTCGAATTCCAGAAACTGTGGATGGTGGTCGTTATTAGCGTAAACGTAAGACACACAACCCAAAAGTGCAATTTTCAATAGGTGTACAGTGTATTCTTTACAGGGTGTAATTCTGAGATATGCTCTCAATAGAGTTTTCAGACATACTCTGATTTCAAGGAGAGTCCATGGTAGGCAGGAGATAAGTCTTGACAAAAATGAACATCTAATGCTTCCGATTGAAGTCGGAAGTGTTAGAAACCGGCAGCTCTATTTATATTTTTTTCTTCCTAATAACGTGTGATGCGATATATTTTGTCACGGTACATTTCACATTATCGTCACTTATAAGTGTGAAAGAAAACATCGCACCATGTGTTTTCCCGAGTACAAGTGACCGTGCTGCTGACGATTCTTAACACTTCCGACATCGCGCCAAAGGATTCTGTTTTCACTGTTATCAAAACTTATTGTTTGCCTACTTTGGACTAAACATAAAGTCAGAGCTCATCTCAAAATTCAGTTGATGGCATGTCTGGAAATTTCACCATGCAGGGAATACTTTTTGCACCCATTGAACATTCATGTAATCTGCAATTCTGGACTGCGTATGCATAACTTCCTTTAAACTAGTAAAGACCACTATCCACTGTTTCTCGAATTCGAAATAGGGCCTCTTGATTTTTCTTTTTTTTTTTTTTTTTGCTCTGAAACTTTGCACTTTCCCAGAAGTCCATATGAACTTTTTCTCTTATTTTGACGTGAGGAATGAGGAATCACCTCTCATATATCACCTCTCAGCTAGGGCTGTTCAAAATCGCGGAAAAAAATTCAAGAGGCCGTATTTCGAATTCGAGAAACAGTGGACGGTGGTATATATATATATATATATATATATATATATATATATATATATATATATATATATATATATATATATATATATATATATAAGGTGTTTCAAAACAACTAGCTATGACAACGTTATAGGCTGCCGAAAACATGAGAAAGTGAACTTTAAAGGTCGATAGCTCCAAAACTATAGGATCTACCGTTGTGGGATCAAGACCTCACTTAGGAACTAACATGTGCCCTATCCGAATATCTAAATTTCACAATCCTGCGGTACATCCGTAACAATTTTAATAAAGGTAGTTGGTGCGTTCTTCAAATTATATGCCTGTAGCTAAACTCCCTCTATAAAAATGGTTGCGTGAATAACTTACATGTATTCTGTACATTGATTCTGAAACATGTATTTTTGGATGAAGCACATATTAGTTCCTAAGTGAAGTGCTGACCCGGCTACGGTACGTCCCATAGTTTTAGAGCTATGGAACTTTTTTCATGTTTTCGGCAGCCCATAACTACGAAAGGAAGCATTTGTGCACCCAGTTTGTTCTATACGTTTTTTCTTACCTTGGCGTCATGAATCACTTCCCAAAACGTTGTCGGTGTTGTTTTGAAACACCCTGAATGTTTCGATTTGAACTAATAAATATTAATTTGGATAATTAATTACTACGCATTTCTTCACACATGTTCTGTAGTAAGACACGTTTTACAAGAAGTCTTTCCTGCTTTTAAGTTACGTATCTAACTAAACTACTATGTAAGAGACAAATAAAAAAACAATCTTAGAAGATAAGTAACTGACTTCAGAAACACACTAGAAAAATAAATGAAATTAAAAGTATGAACGGAGTTATAACAAGGCACTAAAAGACAGCAAAACAACAAAAGCACTAAAACGTAGATGATAATAATAATACTAATAAAACACTCGAAAGCTTAAAATTATTTATTATTATTATCAATAACCATTTTTGAGATCGTACTAAACTAAATATATTAATGATTCAAGAAAATTACGTTCGAAAGAATTTTTAGACAATAATTTATTCGGGTTGGCACGACTTCATTTTTAATAAATAATAGTAATAAAATTTTATCTGTTATGAAGGACTTGGTTATAATAATAATAATAATAATAATAATAATAATAATAATAATTATTATTATTATTATTATTATTATTATTATTATTATTATTATTATTATTATTATTATTATTATTATTATTATTATTATTATTATTATTATTGTATCTGCTATTTAGCACTTTTTTTACTTTTCGCCTTTTAGTAAATTTTTTCAAGTCGGTTCATATTCTTTATAAAAGTTTTTTTTTTATTTTAAATAGTTTATGTATATTGAATAGATGCAAGGTTAAAATATCATTAATATAATAAAATAATGAATATCTCTAAGTGCTCTACCAATTGTTTATATATATATTAGAAATAGCATGTCATTGAAACTAACGAGTATTTTTGGAATGCTAAAAAAAAAATCATCAAAAGATTGCGATCTTGGTCAATAATTAGTTCAATAATTAGTTTTTTTTTTAAAATCAGGGCCACAAAAATTTTTGAACCGTCCCAAAATGGAGCTTTCATATTTTATACGGAATAAGAACATCATACTGAGTTCAGTGATATTTTGAGTTTAGCTACATTATACGTAGTTCTCCAGATATAAGGCCTACAAGAAAATTTTTGGTTGAAATATATTGGTTCTTTTGATCCAAAAAGGAAAAAAAGAAATGAGAAACGTAAAGAATAAGAAAACAAATTATCCCTTTGCGTTTCAAAAGTGTTATCCATCACAAAACAAAAGTTGTTTGATCATTGGAATCGTTTTAAATTACTAATGTGGAGAATAGCCACGTGTACATTAAATGAGAAATAAATAAAATATTAAATCAACTTCATTACCTAGAGGGTAAATTCTATTTACTAGAATTTTAAAACTAATGTAATTTAATAATTACTCTTCCATATCACTTTCCACGTATACAATATTTTATTAGTAGATATTGTAATGTAAATGATCTTTTGTAACACGAAACTTCAAACAAACTTCAATCCTGTGTAATCTCAATGCAAGAGCATAATTAATTGCTTAAAATAAAAGTAACAAATTTATACTTTCACTATTGTCGATTCAATTATCACCAGTGACAATACATTTTATATGAAATAAATTGAAGTTCAGTATTTTTTTTTTTTTTTGCGGAAAAAACAAATAAAAGTAAAAAATGAAAGTATATCTCTTTTATAACCTAACACGGAAAAGTCCCACAAGTTGTCGCTAAAATCTGATTGCAACATAGCACATCTGATACAGCATCATGAAAAATGAAAATGAGCAAAATGTAAGATGCTGTGGACCAGAGGAATATTAGATACGGGGATTCAAAATTAGAAAACCCAAAAAATTATATCATGGAATTATGTACGTTTAAAGTGAATATCTTGGAAACAGTTAAAATAATCAAAACAAAAGTTGCACAATATAATGAGAACAAAATTTCCTATCGGAAACCACAAACAGTGTTGCTATAGGTGAATCAGTGTTGAAATATACAATGGAGAAGTCTGGTATGTAGCAATAGATGCTAATAAAGGAATCTGGATCTCATACTATGAATTTAGTTTAAATGCATGGCATCGATATTATAACATAGCAAAATGTCAGCAGTGTCAGAAAATATTGATGCATTTGAAAAACGAAATTGAGTGATGCAATTTTTACTCCCTGTGTCAGCTCCGCAGCTATATAGGACGGGAACTATAGTGTAAAGCGAGATCCGAACCACTTTGAAAAAGAAAGATAACAATGAAATGTAAGGTAAAAAGTACAACAAAAACATGTCCGAGGCGGGATTGGAACCTACGATCCCTAATATGTAGGTTGTCTAGCCTTCTAGACACACGGCTATCCGTGCCAATTAAAAACGAAATGAGGTAGTATTAAAATAATTATATTTTCAATGTGAATATGGCAATGTTGCAGTGTACAAAGATGATCATATGGTATGTAGGAGAAGTAGTCAAAGAATATGTCACTTACCACGAAGGTCATAAACCAAGAAAGTACTCTTCCAAATATTGATAATATAATGTGGAGAACAGGTTTACAGAATTAGAAGACACGTGTTTCTTTCCTTACGTGTATCATATTGTATTCACGAGTTGTCTGCTTATTCACCGGGCCTACAGCAGTATAATGCAAATCCTTACTTTTTTCTAATGTTTTCCTTTGTTACCCTTTATTGCAACATAGCAGACCTCCATTGTACATTTTCAGCACACGTAGTTTCAACACCGTACAACTCCATTTCACTGTTACGTTTAGTGATAATAGTGCATTTTAAATTTGTGCACATTTGTATATGGTGCTATCTCAAACAAAATATTTTTATTCTGTGTTTTCAACACTGATTCACCTATAGCAACATTGTGGTTTCCGATAGGAAATTTTGCTCTCATTATATTGTTCAACTTTTGTTTTGATTATTTTAACTGTTTCCAAGATATTCGCTTTAAACGTACATAATTCCATGATATATTTTTTTTTTTTTTGGATATTTAAATTTTGGAGCCAGTTAGCATATATCCTTGTGGTCCATAGCACCTGAAATATTACTCATTTTCATTTCTCATTATGCTCTATCAGTTGTGCTATGTGGAAATGAGATTTTAGCAACACCTTGTGAGACCTTTCTGTGTAAGGTTTCATGCGTCTAGTTTATTACTGTAAGTAATCAACTATAATTTGTCCTGGTGTATCAACTTCGAACTCAGATAAGACAGAAAAATTTGCTTCATTGCATCATTATCTAGTGCAATTACTTAGACCGCTATTCAAATAGTAACCAAAGTAGGTATCAGATGAATAAATCATATAGTTAACATTTTGTAAGCACAAAGTTCAACGTAGTTAAAGTAAAATTGCTTAATATTACCCACTTAAGTTCTTGTAATATTTTTTTTTCCTTTCTTCAAAATTTTCATTAATTATTAGCATCAGTTTACTTGGTTGGTGACTTTAGCATCCCTTTCAGTTGTGAAACTATATTAATCGTGAAGCTGTATGTTTAACTTAGCATCTAAACAAGATGAGCTCCTGTCGGGAAGTAACATGCTAGTAGCCTTCATAAAAAAAAGGAAATGAAATCTTACAGTTTTACGTTCCACGTGTATGCCGGCTAGGCTAAAGAAGACGGTGATGATGACCAAATAAATGCAAAGTTGAAAGGTATAAAGTGGGAGGAAACGGGGAACTGCGAGAAAACCCACGAAGATGGTGTTTGTCCACCATAAAGTGCACTTCGCTGGAGTTGTGATCGAACACTCTACTACTGAGACACCATGCCCCTCTACTAGCCTTTATATGATTGTTATGTTATTTCTATGTAGATTCGTTGATCGATATTATAACATTGAACGAATGATAATTTTTGAATTTTATTGTTTCGCAGTAGTCAACCAGAGATATTATATGCCAAGTTCGTTAATGAAGTCAATCTAATATCATCAATACACGCAATACTGATCGCCTCAACTACTAGCACATATACTTCAAACATACATTAAGTTTTTATTGATTCTCTGTACTGTCTTTATTAGAGTTTATTAAATAATGAAATGGCTCCCCTTAAAAAAAAATACATTTCCATTTCTTTTCATTTCTTCAAGTTTTCCTCTTAGAGAGTAGGAATGTACAGTACAAAACCAACCACAGTTACGTATAGAGAAATAAAGTTCTCACGATATATAAACAGCTTTTTCCCTTTAAATTTAATATGCAGTATTGTTTCTAGGAAACAATTTACCAAGTAAATTAGGTAAATTAGAAAAAAATCAAAATCAATAACAGTAAACAATATTCGTAATTAGTTTAAAACATTAAAATAAATTAATCAATCAACAAAAAAGGAAAAAACAATTAGTATTTAATAAATAGCATGGTATTTCAAGAAAGAAAATAGAGTAAGCTTCAACTCTTTCACTACACATTATATAACAGAAACAGAAACAGAGTGTGAAAATGTACTGAACATAATACGTTGAAAAGCAAAATACTGTACTGCCATCTGTCAAAGAGAACCATATAGTATCTTCAGTAAACAACATTTAACCAAGTAGAAAAATTTGAACTAATTAAATATGTTATCAATCTTTTTTTCGAGATATATCTTTAATGTTTGCTTCTATTTTGATATTTGCTTTGCTTTTATCTTCAAAACTGAAAGATTCACTCAAATGTAGAAGTTTTCAATTCAAAAGTGTCCTCGGAAGTGACATTTTCATCTTCTGAAACATACGCCATAAAAAGATTTCTCAGACACTTTTGGTAGTGAGATATAAAGATTGAAATGGAGTCTAAAAGTGGACGGAAATTGTATGGAAAATTAGCAGAAATATATACCTCGGAAATATATACCTTTTGAATACTGTAAAAGTTATGGAAACACCTAAAATCCTGTTTGTGTACAACTCGCAGGTATTATAGAACAGTCAATAAAGGAGAAAAATAGACTTTTGTCGGTAGAAATTAGTGAAAAGGTGAAACTTTGCCAGTTATTACATCATAAGGGGAGTATTTCCTCAAAAGTCTCCTCTTGCTTTCCCACCTATAGCCCTAAACATGCAAATTTGCATACCTACATTGAAATGTCCATAACTCGATTACGCCAGCTCGTATTAATATAACTTTTTAAAGTTAGCTTCCCCATATTACGTTCTTTAAATTATGTCCTGATGTGTTTTTAGCTAAAGTAAGTATATATGGCGCTATTGAAATAAATTGCTGAAGAAATAAATTTTTCAATATAATGTTCAACATTATTATTATTATTATTATTATTACTGAAAACCTGATAATACTGCAACAAAAGGTTTCAAATAAAACTTTTAGCTTGTTCTATTAGATTTAAAATGATATACGAATTAATAGATTTGTATGAATGAGACCGATGTCCAGAGAGTTCTTTCCAATTGATTGCATGTGCGAGAAAATCATCCTGCCGTGTCACATAGGTGCACGCCCTACTCCCTCTTCCACACTATCTACCTTCTTACGTCATTTTCAGTGGGAGATTTATGAAGTTTGTATGTTCTAAGTCATCTTGTGCAGTGCAAGTTAGATGTAGTTAAAGAGTATCTAGCAGGTTCTATTTTCTGTAAGGGTTTTTGTTTATAATTTTAAATGTAGTCATACATTAATATGCCTTTAGTATTCTGATTTGTTATCTTAAACTAGAACGTATCATTTTATTTACTTGCTCACAATCAATTTAGATTTTTATCTTCTAAAACATCTCCCGACAAATTTACGTTAAGTATAACTGCAAAATAGCAGTTTTCAAGTGCAAGGCAAGCATTAAAGTGTATAATCACTGCATAATTATTCACAGTCTATTTTAAAAATTGTATAAAATATGTTATGTAATATGTTCCGATGAAAACCCAAATGTGTTTCATTTCAAAAACTAAACAACAATTTAAAATACATAATTCTTTACAACGTTGTGTAATTATACAATATATTGTGATTATACATTTTCGAGCTGGCAATATTACTATTTCCTTTTGTGAAGATATCATAATAACAGAAAGTAGAAAGTAAGGTTCCTAATTTTAAACTTGCATTTCCATATGATTTTGATTTATGAAACTTAACTCACGTCAGTATAATATATTACATTGACAAAAGTGTAGTAATTTCATATTGTTTAAAGCTACCTGAGCAACATTAATATAAAAAAAACAATAATAATTTTGATTTCATTTATGTAATTTGTGGAAATGAACTTAACGTAGAAACTGTTGTAAAAATGGTGTACATACTATTTGTAAAACTAGTGTACAAAGAAAAGGCAATGTGTATGAAAAGTTACTTGGGAAGAGTATTAAGAAAGTGTGAATTTTAAGAATGCGATTAATTCAGGAGGGCAAAGATCTTAATTCAGCCTTACTCTAATCCTACATCTATTATACGGTTCAAAACACCTCATAAGCATAGTTCATCAATGGAAGTTCGAGCATCTTACCATGAGATCACAATCTATCTAACCTCGATAATTAACGCTGACTTCCCAGTTATTCGTTCAGATGGATTTCTCCATCATGTGTTTTGACAATGTTGATGTAAATGTGAGAAGTCTTGTTAGCAAAGATACTTTTCATAGATGGCAGGGATTCATTGTGTCACGCCAGGTATCTGTGCCGAAACTCAGATAACGGTTAAGAGAATTCTAATTGAGTCTTTTATTAACACCGCAACTATCCACGAGACATATATCCAACGAAAAAGAGAAACACAGATCTTTCTTCAATGGCCATTGTCATTGAAGACTTAAGTTAACTTCAACAAGTTAGATCTATTACGGAACAATCTTCATAATATATGTTTCATCTCAAACTTATATGGCTTATTGGATTACAGTAGCAGGCAGGATGGAGTGGATTTATGACTGCCATAATAAGAAATTCGAAAGGTCAAATCATATATTATAATTGCAATTGACTAAAGCAGAAAATGAATCCAGTTGTAGTGATTGATGGATTTGTAATTTATTATGTTCCTTGTACTTAGGAATATGTTATTTAAAACTGTAGCAACTATACTAAGTGTTCACTGAATTACGACCACGTACCTAACACTTTGTTCGTCCACTTTTGCTCAGGGGACTGCCTGAACACGGCGTGCCACGGATTCTGGTAGTTGTTGATATGTTTCGACGGAGATCTGACACCATATATCCCTGATGGTATCCCACAATGAATCCACAGATGTTGGTGCGGGAGTCATGGTGCGAAGAGCTTGTTTCACAACATCCCATAAATGTTCTATAGGATTCAATTCTGGTGCCTTAGAGGGCCAATTCACACACTGCAGCTCCGTGAAATGTTCCTTAAGCTTTACTTGGTGCAAACAAGTGCAATTCCGGTTTTCTGGCACCATGCCTTGCTGTCCTGGAAAATGTCGTTTTCGTGTCGATAGAAGTGTTGCATCATGCACACCAACGATCCCAGTCCATACCCACAGAAGCATCCCCATAACCATACAGCCCCCCCAACCTGTACAGTACGCACCATGCACGAAGAATCCGTAGCTTTGTGTTGTTGGCGCCGCAAATGGACACGCCCACCCGAGAGGAGTAACACAAACCGTGATTTACATAACCAACACACTCTTATCCAATTTCCATGCTCCAATTAGCGTGTTCCTACGCCCGAGCGCGACGAAGTCTGTGGTGATAAGTCGTAAGGAGTGAGTAGTCTGCTGTGGAACTGCATGCGTGTCAGTTGCATTGGATATGGGTGTTGTGCATCCACCATTGTATTGGTCACATAATTCCCAGGCACTCATGGTTCCTTTGACTGTCACAAGCTGTTTGACGTCACGCTCGCCTCATGCTTTTAACTTTCGTACGTCTTCGTAGTTCCGTCTCTTGGAGACCATTACTCCATTTTCTTTCCAATCTTTGTACACCTTCACTACACAGGAATGGGCACATCAGGCAAAAACATATTCCAGTCTGAGTTATTAACGCACCTCTTGCTCGGGTAGCCACAATCATGCCCTGTTAACATACGGATAAATCCTGCCCACCTCCCATTATGACAGTATGCTGTCTGCCAACATGTAACTTTGAGTGTGTGCTTTCTCTGTAATACTATCAATCAGGGTGGTCATATAATCAGCTCCGCTGCTGGCCACACTTTCTTGTGTGGAGAGATTATCGCAATTCAATGAGCAGTCAGTGTACATTGTAAACACATATGGAAGAAATGCCACTGTCGTTTTTGAAGGTTATCGTGAAGATAGAACATGTTAAAGGAAAGCTTTGATACCAGTATCAAGCTCTAAGCCTTTTGCTCCTGGTGATCTTCCTCTCGTTTCTCACAGCTGTGAATAACCTTGCTCCAACTACATGAAGAAATGCAGGGTTAGAATGTTCCTGCATGTGTGAATACTGTAATGAACTTCCCTGGATAATTTTTCTGCCTAGACGATGTTATCGGTTTTAATGATGACGAGTGAACAGGTGGCATTTTGTTTTAAAGAGATTGGACTGAGGCGAATTGACATTCGTCAGTCAACAAGTAAATAGTGATTGTATAAAAGGTGTACTAATATTATAGATATTTAGAATATTTGATTCTGCTGTCTATATTCAGTGTGTTTTGGGTGGGTAGATGCTATTACAGCACAAAGCACATTATTTTGCATTGTTAAGCACATACTGATCGTTACCAGTCAAGGACATGACGGGTAAATAGGTAGTGGATAATGGAACGGTGCTGATCTAAGTTAGGAATAACTCCCCGAACCAAAAGTGGCCATATTAATCAGTAATAATACAACTAATAGAAAAGTAATAAGAAATAGTAAGCAAAATTTGTAATAACCATTATAAATGAAATATTGACTTAAGTGCATAGACTATTAATAATGCATATACATGTATATATATTTTTATAGCTATGAGATATATTTCGTCCCGTTTGTCATATTTTCCTGGGATACTAGAAGGGTAAGAGTGTTGTTACTGGATTCGCTTCCCCGAAATATCTCATTTGCATTGTCAAACAGGATTAAGAAACATTTTCCGTCTCGTAATTATAGATATTGCAACGAAACTTAGCATTTACATTATATGTATAGGAAATAGTATTTTTCCAGCCAGCCTATATTCAGGCACCTGTAACTGGTATCGCTTCAAGGATTCCTAAATTTAAAAATACACACACAGAAAAAGATTCTTGGTGGGAAAGTTACATATTTATGCCCAAATCTTTTTCTTTTGTACATCCATGTCCAAAATGAGTATCTCATATCTATAACTGACTTCTTGTAAAAATATAATTTGATAATGATTTTGCTGGGTACTTGTAATACGGAGTATGTGTGTAATCGAGAAATGTATATCTGTGGTAAATTTCTTAGGAAAAGAATTATAAATACAAAATTATAATGAGTGAAATAAAATGTTGCTAAATGGACAAGAAACTTCATTTTCATTTTATTGTTCTTATTTACTGCTCTTTTGACATGAAATGTGCCACATATATGTCTTTTTTTTTTTTCAATTATACACAAACTAACATTATAAGAAATACCGGGAGAATTTGTTATCAAATTATACTCCTACAACAACATATTTATACACATGGGACAATAATTTTGGGCATGAGTATACATTATAAACACATGCATATGGTATCAGTTAAAATTTTGTTTTATTCTGAAAAGAATGACGTATTAACCATTAACCATAATACTTGGATGTATAGTACTGTGTTTGGAAACTTATTATATATATATGTTCCACTTTCCTGATATATATATATATATATATATATATATATATATATATATATATATATATATATATATTCCACTTTTCCTTATTTATATATGAAATTCGGTATTATCAAACAGGATTGAATATTTTCCCTTGTAACTATTCCAGATATTGCAAAAACCCTTTGATTACGCATCACATATAGACCATAGTATTTTGCAAGGTAGATTATATTCTGGTACCTGTAGCCAGGGTTGCTCCACAGGGCACCAAATTTCAAAAAATAATTTTTTGGAGGGAAAGTTCTCTATTTTATCCCGAATTTGCCTTCCCTCATACATCATGCAAACATGCACATAATGCCTTTTGAAAGTATGTTTTATTCTGAAGTGAATGACTATAATCCATGATACTCGAACGAATAGCACTGAAGTAGTAGCTACTTAACTGAAAATCAACATTTTCCTCAAAAAAAGAAAAAGAATGCAAGAGTCTAAAATGGTTACAGGGATAGAGTGACAGGCAAGAGGGGAGGGTTGCGGACTTTTCAGATAATATCCCTTATGTTGTAGTCTAAAATTCTGCTTCTTACTAATTAGTCTCAAATAAAACCATTATTGACTGGAATATTAGTACCTGTGTTTAATTTATTTAATACTAGCTGAATATAACCATTTTCCGCATAGCGGTTGTATTTGGAACTCAACGCCTGAGGAAGTATCACTATTCATTTCAGCGACCGCGAAAACTATGGATTTGACACTAATATAGGTCATTTTGGATTACTTTTACATGTCTCGGTATCCCCATCGGTGATCCACGGACCACAGCGGAATAGGTGAATTTGTAAGTTAATGCGATCAGAGTTTGACCATTGTTCTCTGCGACCATGAAAACTATGAATTCGACACTAATATCGGTCACCCTCTAATACTTTTACATGTCCAGGTAAACACCCCCTGGGACCCCCTGATTTTAATTTTGAAGAAAAAGCGCTCTGCTTTGGTCTCGGGCCTGAACTAAGGTACGCGTGACCCAAATTTGGTAACTCTCGGTCCACTCGTCTGTTCCTCAGGCCGCACACAGACAGACAGACATGCTCACAAACAAACAAACTCTTTATTTTATTTATATTAGATTAAGAACATTTTCTTGTGAACAGTTATTTTAGTTTAACGTCCCATGGTTATACCCTTTGTGCTAAATGAGATGGATGATTATTGAAAGTTAATAATTTTTACTTATGTTAAGAAATGGTTTTTCTCACCCGGAATTGTCATTAGAACCACGCGAAATACATGTGGACATGCTAGCCAGTAGACCAGCTGAAAGAACAGAAAAAGTATGAATATAAACTAATAAATGTTCCGGATCATAGTTCCATTCCCTCATTTTTTGGGCCCCAGGGCCTTTCCCCAGTTCATACACCCTGTAATTACATCAGTAGTCACCTATTCTTTTATCTTGTTTACACTGATGACCAGATTAACTACTTTATTGTGCCCATATTTGTCACGTGCAACTTTTTCTTTATATTTTTCTACTCATCGTGGGTAGTGAATTTTAATGTACGTATGACGTAGCTGGATTGGCAAATGTTCTTCAATCTTGGCGAAGAACAAGTGTAAAGAAGTAGTGTGTAATACTTTATGCGGTGTAACAGCGTAAGGATAATTTTGCTCTTTTCTCCAAACTTAACAATTGAGAAGTTGAACACTTAATAAATTTCTTGATTATGTTTGATTAAGTAAGAATGTGTAGTGAAATAGAAGACGTTATTATCTGGTTTGAAATTAATGCTTATTCAAGCAATTATTTGAATTATTCATCTGATCTGTTTAACTTCATTGCCCCCCCCCCCCTATATCTGCAACTTAATTAGAACACTGCATAAAATACAGTTAGTTTGATTTTATAGTAAAGATTCTTCAATTTATAAATTATAACATATATACCGCAGTTTGTGGACACCAAGGAACACCAATACGGATTTTTATCGTTACAGTCGTAAAAGATTGAGTTGATGCCTTTCCAGTGACCTTAAGTTGTAGCAGTTTGCGTCAGAAAAGAGAACTCAAATGTTGCGCATTAATTTCAATATTCGATATTACAGATTTTGTACTGTATTCTGTACAGTTGATTTTGCGATATAATGTCTATGACGCAAACTTTGTCTTTCAAAATTATCTTTCCGAAGCATATTTCTTAAACATACTTATTACAAAACGTCTTTAACACATTGTTTGCATTGCACAATTATCCGCACATTTTGCGAAGACTGCTATGGAATGAAGCGAAAAGTTTAGCAATTTAAAAAATATATTCAAAATTAAAGTATTTACTTCAATAAACTACTCACGAAGTACTGTTATGATCTTTTTTTTTTTTGTATCTAGTGGAAGAGAATAACTGGAGAAATTACAATATGATGAAAAACATACCAGGAAACAACAGATAATAATTACCAAATTACAAGAGATTATTTTTCTCTTTATCCAGGAATTGCCAGACGACTTGACGTAATTAATGATCCCATAAAAATACAAGACTCAAGGGTACAAATACGTACAAATGAATACATGGGAACTATCTTCGTATTTGCGTAGGGAAATATGAAATATATTTGTGTAACAATTATAGAGAAAGAGAGAAATATGTAAATTTAATTAGTAATCCAATTATTCAGTAATTAACATGTAGATTTTAGCAATACTGTAGGGATAAAGTATTATTGTTAATAAATTGCTAATAAACAAAACATGTGTTGTCTATAACTCAACTAAAAAACTAAAAAACTAAATATAATTAAATTTTTCAGAAAAGAAATTTTAATTGCTCTGTTTTGCTCTCTTTATCTCTCCCCCAATGGCTCAATATACACTATGTGATCAAAAGTATCCGGACACCTGGCTGAAAATGACTTAAAGTTCGTGGCGCCCTCCATCGGTACTTCTGGAATTCAATATGATGTTGGCCCTCCCTTAGCCTTTCACTCTCGCAAGCATACTTTAAATCAGGTGCTGGAAGGTTTCTTTGGGAATGGTAGCCCATTCTTCATGGAGTGCTGAACTGAGGAGAGGTATCGATGTAGGTGGATGAGGCCTAGCACGAAGTCGGCGTTTCAAAACATCCCAGAGGTGTTCTATAGGATTCAAGTCAGAACTCTTTGCAGGCCAGTCCATTAAGGGATGTTATGGTCGTGTAACCACTCCGTCACAGGTCGTGCAGTATGAATAGGTGCTCGATCATATTGAAAAATGCAATCGCCATCCCCGAATTGCTCTTCAACAGTGGAAACAAGAAGGTGCTTAAAACATCAATATAGGCCTGCGCTGTGAGTACCATGCAAAACAACAAGGGGTGCAAGCTCCCTCCTAGAAAAACACGACCACACCATACAACCACCACCTCCGAAATTTAGTGTTGGCATTTTACACGTTGACAGATGACGTTCACCGGGCATTCGCCATACCCACACCCTGCCATCGGATCGCCAAATTGTGTATCGCAATTCGTCACTCCATACAACGTTTTTCCACTGTTCAATCGTCCAATGTTCAGGCTGCTTACACCAACCGAGGCGTTGTTTGCCATTTACCTGCGTGATGTGTGGCTTTGAGCAGCCGCTCGACCATGAAATTCAAGTTTTGTCACCTCACGTCTAACTGTCATAGTGCTTGGAGTGGATCACGATGCAGTTTGGGATTCCGGTGTGATGGTCTGGATAGATGTCAGCCTATTACACTTTACGAACCTCTTCAACTGTCGGCGGTCTCTGTCAGTCAACAGAGTAGGTCGGACTGAACGCTTTTGTGCTGTACGTGTCCCTTCACGTTTCCACTTTATTATCAGATCAGACACAGTGAACCTAGGGATATTTACGAGTGTGGAAATCTTCTGTATAGACTTCTGACACAAACGGAAAACCAATCACTTGACCACGTTCAAAGTCCGTAAGTTGCGCGGAGTGCCCCATTCTGCTTTCTCGCGATGCCTAATGACTACTGACTTCGCTGACAATGAGTACCTTGCAGTAGGTCGCAGCACAATGCACCTAATATGAAAAACGTATGTTTTTTTGGTGTGTCCGAATACTTTTGATCACATAGTAAATATATATAGCGAAAGAGAGACAGAGAGAAAAGAAATAACTTATTTTATTTAATATCATCCTGAAGGATTGGTTTGTTCAATTTCGTGAAATCCGAGTTTAGTATGTTGCTCAAAGTGAAGGGGCATACAACATTTTCGAGAGATTCAGTTTGTGGTTTATATTTTGTGATCTTGCGATTGATATATCTGTAATCTAATGGGGTAAATATTGATCAAAGTTACGATATTGTAAATTCCTATGTTGAACAGGAATTAAACTTCGTTTAGAATTCAAAACTTTCATTTTTAAAATGTAAGAGAAAGTAAGTGAAATTTATGATGAAAAAACGAAAATGCACCCATGTGATATTATTTAATTATTTGACAATTTAATTGTTGTTTGTTTTTCTGAGCTCAAGCAAAAATTGGCTTGACACAAAAATGTTCGTCTAGAGATATTTGGCTCGGAGTTTTTATTTTATTTCATTGTTTATCTGCTTTCGATGAGTACACGTTTTGCTAAGTGGTTAGCACTCTAAATATTGATGCATGTCCCTGCAGCACGAGGTCCTTGGTTGAATTCTTGAATTTCGAAGGCATTATGGTTATTCAGATTCCACTTTCAACTGACGGTTCACGTTTTATTTAGTTTTCGTGCTGAAAAAAGACACTAAACATCTACCATATTTGTGTTAATGCTGAAGCCATAGATGTCATTACATGCCTCGTTTCATTACCTGCAGATGCTATGGAAACCTATTAATCCGTGTTTTACATAGACACCGAACCAGAAAAAAAACATAATAGTCACACATTTGGCACAAAAGAGAGCTTCAGAAAGTCCCCGTTCCGAGAGAACATCATACAACATTAAATTTTGATGGTCATCCCTTTCCGAAGTTCCTCTCCATTCCTAACCGTGTTTCCTTTCCAATCCAGATGTATTAGGATGTCAATAATTTTACAAAGAATATTTAAAATGTTTAATTTTAACACTATTCTTGATGTTCCGGAATGTCATATCCATATATTAATAAAAATGTTATTTAATTTTTCTCTTTCGTATTTCATTATTAATATAGCAATATAGCAATGAGTGTTATTAATATTAGCAGTTTATGCTTAATTATAATTGCAGATATAGCTATATACATAGTTCACAAGCAGTAATGCTATGTGTCTTTGCCAATGCAATTTTGGTGAGTCGATGGGCCATTTTCTGGAAGTTGTTTTAGTCAAGTATTTCATAATTTCTGCACGCCCCTAGTGTTTCCGGTACAGAAAGTGGTGTTATACTCAGTAAAAGTTTGAGCACACTATTGATTTTTTCAGAATTATCAAAATAAAAGACGTTGTGAAAATACAAAACCATGTTTATTCGACTGTGTTTTGAAAATACGCAACGTTGTTCATACAAACATACGAAAATTCATTGTGTTATTGACATTGAGACAAATTTATTGAGGAAAGGTACTTGGCAATAAACAGATAACAAATGAAGAGAGAACTAACGTATGACGATTCATCGTTTCAATTACATCTTATGTGTTTTTATGAACCGTTGTCAGTATTCATCATTTACTTCAACGAACAAGTTGTGTATGCGCTATTCGAGAGTGTCATAATATGTGTAAATTAGATGCAAATCTCTGACATGCAATCGTACTGTTTTCATTAGCTTCATCCAGTTGAATAGTGCAAAGAATATGCAAATACCATAAAATATGGAAGGGAAACTGTTAACTAAGAGTTGAAGCACGTGTTCAAGTGTTTATTTTGAGAGAAGAGTCTGTGAAAAATCGCTAGTGATTTGGTGGAGGAGTGTTTAGAAGATTGTCACAAAGCGATGTAAATATTACATGGTAACGCACTGATCGTTCAAATTGAATATATTTTCTTAAGGACAGGTTTACTAGAAATACAAGCAAAGAGAATAGATGTTAATTTCTCTTGAAGAACCAATAGAACTATGGAAGAGCTATTTCCAGTTTGTATGAAATAGGACAGTGGTCAAACACTTTCAGAACTATGGTATTGGAAATAGAATTCCGTTAAAGAAGCATTCTTTAAGAAGAAAGCATAATACGACTCCTGGACCAAAAGAATAAAATAAAGATTGGAACGATTAGCAATGAAAGAGCGCACTCTTGATCGAGGAATCTAAATTCCAACACATCACCTTACAATACTAGAAGTTCGTGTATCTTCGTCCCGAAGAGCACATTTGTCCCGACCTCTAATACAATAATACACAAAGAAGGTAACGTTACTGTTTGAGGATGTTTTATAGGCTACCAAGTTGGTAATTAAATTAGTTCACATTAAGGAAACAATGGAGAAAATCGTGTTTCACAAAGTTTAAGTAAGTAATGGAATTTCATCAGAAAAACCAAAATGAGGTAGTAACTTTACTACAAAAGGATTACCACCCTAAACATTCTTTCAAGTTATGCAGTATTTATCTGCAATGCAAAGAAGACGCTTACATCACCAACAAATGAAATGATCATCACAGTCACCGGATTTGTTACGCACCAAGTTCTTTTGAGATCTACTTGACAGAACAGTCCATAAATAGATCCAACTGTAACACAAAGTGAAGAATGGGGGGCTGCGTAGCTCGAGAGGGCTAAAGCAACTGGGCAATGGTAGGGCAAATATATAACAAATAAAAGAACGGTTTTCAAATTAGAGAATGGTAGCTTAAGGTGTGTGAAGGGATAGATGGTAGAGCAAGGGAATAGCAACTAAAGATTCAGTCTCACCCACACTAACAAGATGAGCAGGCCGGTGTCTGGTCCTTCTGAGGATGGTCTGAAGTTCTTCGGTAAGCCAAGTGGACCTTCGGTGAAGTAGTACTGCGGTTAAGTTACCATCGACTGGTCTCCTCTCAGCAAGTCGACCCGCAACAATGACCAAGCCAAATGACCGGGCTAAAACTGACCAAGATCAAGCTTTCTCAAGTCTATTTGTTCCGACTGTCTCTCTGACGTCATGCGGAAGAACAGATCGAAATTTCCACGCAGTCATGGCCACGTTCATTACCCCAGATAGACACAATTCGAGTGCACCTGCACTCCTATCGATGACACAGCGTGACTTCTCCAAAGTCCGTTCCGGGATGCAAACGTCGTCGAGAATTTCTTGTACCAAAGCAGGAAGGAAAGAACTTTTTCCTGACGACACATACTTACTCTGTAGAGATGCTTCCTAGTTGTGTCACAGACCCTGGGTAAATGTTCGGAGCGTCCATTGAACGACAATAAGGCATGACTATGAGAGTCCAGTGGAAACAAACTTATTGAGAAAGCAGCTGATCAAACCAGAAGTACGGAAAATAGCAAACGCGGATGAGACTGTTAAAGGTTAAGGTTCTGAAGGTTGCTACCACTGTTTATTGTACAAGATACATATAAGGAGCTTCCTTGTAGTAAGCAAACAGTTTTCAATTTTAATGACTGAAGCTGATATCGGGCGACGTGGTCTGATGTTGTTGACATCTGCCAGGCGACGAACTCCCAAGGGCGATGACTGCAGCATTTCCAAAGAATAGATGAAATCTCGGGAAGGCTGGTGGACAGGCCTTCATATCCCGTTACAACGAATACTGAAGGTCTTTGGAAGGCCCTTCTGATTTATTGTAGTCATATAGGTTCCCAAATATTGAATAAATTAATAAAAAAGGGCCTGGTGTTTGTAAAGTTCTCATCAAGGCTTTTTTCTAATCAAAACATATTCAATTTGTGTTAGTGGAGATAGGACCATATATTTCAATCCCTTTATATGAACAATGTTATTTATTTCACAAAACAAGTACAAAAAACTGGGCTTTATATTGAAACCTGTTTTTCTTGGTAGAAGGGAGTTCTGAGGAATGAGCAGACAATTAATATATGTGTGTACAATAAAATATATATATATATATATTCATGCAGTATGTGAATGTTATTTTTCCATTTCAAATATAAGCGAATAAAAAGAGTAACCAGAATATCCTACAAACAATACAAATAATAATAATTTCCAGAACACCTTTTTGTCTTTACATAGATTTTTTAAATCAATGTTGTTTAATTCACAATTGCAGAATAATCATTCAGAGTTCAGTCAGTAATACATCTTTGAAATAACATTTACATTTCACTTTAAAAACTTCAGATAGAATTATCTATCAAAATGTTATACAGAAAGAGGCAGTTGTCCGTAAATTGAATCTGCAATTCAATTACCTAGTAATTAATATCCGATTTTATAAAAATATATTGAAGTAATAGCTATGCAATCCTATTCATAAACACAAAAGATCGATATGCCTATCAAAAATTTAGATAGAACCATAAATTATATATATGATAAAATTATATGACTAACAATTTCGTAGAAATGAAGGTGTTTAACTATGTACAATTATTTACCATTACAGACCATATAATGAGAGACACATTTTTCGCTATTATAACTATCAATTTCATATATCTCTATATGGCAGCTTTAGTGACACGAAAGGTTTACAAAGTAACATGCTACTCTTTCCAAGTATTAATCATCATAGTAGAAGTAACTATGCATGTGCCATTGCTAATTGTTTTTTTTTCTTTCTTCCAGATCGTGCAGGCTATAGACGGGACTGCAATACCCAAGATTGCCGAGGTAGTTCCCCCTAGAATAAATCTAATGGTGGACAGATCAGGGGACCGCGGACGCCAGGCAAGAAATGCCTATTCACTCTCCGAATGATTCAGTATCCAAAAGTTCATGTACTAGAACTTGAGAAATGTGGCGGAATCTAACCTGACTGAAATATTACCTTGATTAAGGTGAGGTGTGTAAACATTTTGCAATATGTGCTAACAATATTACTGTGCACATGTTACTGTCTATCCAACTAAGAAGAAGGGGTATACGACTCTATTTTCCATAACACCATATTACACATTCAGTTTTGATGTGTTAGGTTCAACTTCATGAAACAGATACGGATTTGCTACTAAAACAGATCCGATAATTTTGTCTATTCAACTTTGAACTATCGTGAAGTAAAGGTTCACCTGAGAATAACGTAGCCGCCAAAAGCTCATCACCATCCACCGTTTTCAATAACATGCCTCGAAAAATGATTGTCTCTTCTGTTTCTCAGCAAGATAGAAAATATACGAATTATCTTAAACTAGTACACCTGCAAACAACACCTCAAATAATCGACGATGCCTGCCCAAGTTGATTCTAAAAGATAAATCTGGTCGGCTGCAAAAAATGTCTCGGGACGAGGTGCTTGTATATAGTGAAAAAATGGTGAGGGAATGAGAGGATATGGAAAGAATGTTCATATGGAAAGAATGAAGTAAATTGAATGTTCATGACCAATGCACCAGTATTGGGGATATCACATCTGAAAATCATGTAACATTATAAAATGAAAGACAATATAGTAAATGTTTGAATTTCCCATTAGCAGACAACTTGCAGAGAGTGGCTTAAGACTTATTATTTCAATTCGTTAAGGTGAATCTGAGACCATTAACTTTTTAGTTGAGAAACACCATATTGCGAGCGATAAACTTCTAATTTTAACTTAGTTGGAGGTAGTTGTAGAGCGTCTTGAAGTTATATGTCTGTAGTATGAAAGGGGTGAAATGATAGAAATTTAGTACCAAAACAGTTTAATACAGTGACTATTGCATGAATCAGCCTCAAGCTTACGAGTGGATGAGAAATTTTCCGTGCTTTTATTCACTTGCGCTGAAGGCACATAAAGTACGATTACTAAATTTGGAGATCTGATAGAGGGAAATTAGTGCATTACCTTATGTTAAATTGCTAAATGGGTCAAGATAAGCTTGGGTTCAACCTACTGTATCGTTTATAATGTACATGACGTTCAGAAAAGTGTGTGCTAGGTTCATTGCAAAACGTAGTCAGGTGTCCACTGGAGAGATATTGCTCCATGACATTGCGAGAGCACACAATGCCAATGTCGCTTTCTCTATAATCGATGGCCTACAGTTTGAGTACTTATGCACCTACCATACCTTGTGACTTTATATCTCCACATATTAGATCCAGTTAAGGTTACGTATGCATCCAAGAAAAGAATTCCATTTCGTTGAAACAGTGATTATGTACGAATGCGTCCTAAAAGTACGTTGCTCTAGATCGGTCAGAGAGAAGATGCAGTGACCTTGAAACGTTTATTGTCACAGATGTAACATAGACAACAGTTCGTTTCAACCAGAATTCAAACACTTGTCACATCATGGCAGTCGCATGCAATCGCTCATCAGTATCAATATTATTGTCAAACGTGAATTTCTTGAGGTTAAGAAGACATGAAAATCTCTCGGAGGAAGATCCGGGCTATGTGGTCAGTGGCCAAATACATCCCAGTAGATTGACTGCCGAAGGTTGGCTGTCACTCATTGTGTAGCTCTGATCTAGTTCTGACTACTTTTGATGTGTTCTTACACTTGAATACATTCTTGTTCTGTAATCATTTTGATAGTAACGAACAACTGCAAATGAAGGTCATACAATAGGTACATTCCCAGCCGGCTGGTTGTTACGGCATCGAAATACAAAAGTTCACCCCATGATACGACAAATGTCTGAATTCCAGTGATAAATATGTTAAAAAATAATGACGCCTATGCTGTATCTATGGACGAAATGTGGACAGATAACACAGGGCTGCAACTCAAAACTATCTGAAAGTTGATTTCGTTTTGATAGGTGAGTTTAATAGTTCTTGACTCACTGATTCCGAAAATGAAGTCCGTTTTTCCTCATCACCCTAGAATTATCCGCAAATTGACTTCGAAAATCCAACCCAATACCAGAAAATGTGTATGTATAGGGCCTATATTATACAGAGTGAATCAAAAGTCTGGACACGGTGGAATAATTCGAGAACTGAACTTCGGAGCGCAAAACCAAAAAAACACGTGTTTAGTAATATTTAAAAAAAAACTATCTGATGAAACCAAACTCGACCCTCTAGAACTACCTCTTGGGGGCTGGGGTGGGGTCAACTTTGAAATTTCAAATACAAACCCCAATTTTTGATTGCAGATTTCGATTCTACGGCCCAAACTATGTAAGGTTTCATTAACACTTTTCCGTCGATGCATAATATGGCGCAGTAATCGGGGAAATTAAATAGCTCCTAAATACCAACATTTCGTTCATGAGCTTGGTAGTATTTCCGGCCTCTCTTCTCGTTCAGTGTCACTGGCTCACTTCTCTGTTCCTTCTCGTCATTGGATAGAAAAAATGAAATGAAATCTTTAAGTTTTACGTCTCACGCTTATGCCGGTTAGGCTAAAGGAGACGGTGATGATGAGAGATGAGTGAAATGGTGGAATGATCAATGTGGGAGGAAACGGGAGAACCCACGAGCACGGTGTTCGTCCACCAGAAAGTCCACACGGCGCGATTCGCCAGGGATCCGAAACACCGGAGGTGAACGCTCTACCACTGAGCCACCGCGCCCCTGTCTCTGATTAGAAGCACACTACACACAGACAGAAGCACATAGAAAGGCACACGTTCTTCATTCGGGCTTCGGGCAGTATCAGTGTTGCAAACCAGAAAATTCAAAAGCGGCGAGTAGAGGACAAAAAATAAAACAAAATTAAAAAGAAAATTAAAGAAAAGTATAGCTATTGAAGTATCTGCTTACTGCACTATAGTGTTTTTTGACTTCTGCGTCTGAGATGAAAATGTATTGATATAACAGTTTTCTAATCGTTAAAATATGACATTCATTAGGGTCGATTGTACCATTCTCTGATAAAGATAAATTATCGGAATGATCCAACCTTGTCGCGGTAGTAGATCTCATCTGACAGAAAATAACACGTGTCCACTGCGCCAGTGTTATCTTATCTGACGATTAAAAGATATCAGGATAGTTTAGAATTGGCCCTGTAACGTGGAAATGTTCGAATTGTATGAAATTATCAAAAATAGCCTGTAACTGTGAAGCTAATTTATGTT
This sequence comes from Thermobia domestica, assembly GCF_964235325.1. NCBI lineage: Eukaryota > Metazoa > Arthropoda > Insecta > Zygentoma > Lepismatidae > Thermobia > Thermobia domestica. Next base: position 110,846 of record NW_027656017.1, read on the forward strand.
TGAAATAACGTGTGAACCAAAAGTTTGGCCACGGTAGAGTAACTGGAGGAATACACTTCTGATCAAAAAAGCGCAAAAAAAAAGTATTCAGTATGTTTCAAGGAGCTATCCGATTATATCAAACGCAACACTCTACCTTCATCTTCTGGAAAGGGGCGGGGGGGGATTGATTTTTCAAATGGAAACTCCAATGTTTTATTCAAGATTCGAAGACTACATCCAAAATAATGTAAGGTATAATCAAAACTTTTTCGCCGATGTGTGATATCGCGCTGTAATCGGCGAAATTAGATGCTCCCCTCTTCGTTCATGAGCTTGATATTACCTCCGACCGTCTGTACACGGTGCAGTATTTTGAGAAATACGCGTCGGATCAATAAAGTCATTCAATGGTACCGAACACGATCCTGCACCCTATCGCTAGGTGAAGTTAGCTGAAACATTTGAAATGGAAGCTTTTATTTCTTATTGAAGAGTCGGATTCTGCGCGCAAACCTCTATAAGATTTAGACGAAACATCGTTGCCGCTGTGTGACGTGGCGCTGTAATGGCGAAATCAGAACTTCCTATATGATCTTGAATTAGCTTCAATGCTGTGGACATGGTGAAATAAGTATACATGTGATCAAAAAACAAAAGAAAATGTGTGACTATTGGGTTTGTTAGGGTTTTTATCGTTCCTTTTCCGCAGCGGGACGCGAGAGACGGGACCTACAGTTGAAAGTGGAATCCGAACCTCTATTAGGTTTTGGATCCGAAATGTTCCCCATGAACAATTGCCAACGAAGTTCGTCGGACCATCGTCGGTTATTGGGTAGTTTCGGAGATAAATGCTGCAACCGTAAAAAAATGAATTTCAGAGGCCTATATTTCAGACAGTATGCAACGTAAACAATGCGGCTTACAATTTTACAAAGTCTTACCCGTTTTATTTAAAAAAATGCATTGTTTCAAAACTCTGGAATGGGAGCACAAGGGATTTTCTAATGGGGTTGGAACTGACAATTGCTTCATTTTCGGCAGTCCCACTAGGAAATCCATTGCGCACACATTCCAGCGTTTTGTATACTGGCATGCATTTTAAAACAAAATGGATACTACGCTCTTTGAAAACGATTAAGTTGCACTCTCTACGTTGGATAGCTTTTAAAATATTGGCCTGTGAAATTCGATTTTTCGCGCTATTTGTCTTCGAAGCTAGTGTTTTTCTTCTTTTGATTGAGAGATTTGAGAGTTATTTTCCAACACCCGATTAAATACTCAGCACGAGAAAATTATTTTTTCTTTCATATTTCACGCGAAGGTTGTCTTGTCCTGACTACAAAAGGAAATAATTGATGTTTCATTTCACTATCTCAAAAGTCGGAAGATAAACAAAAAGTATTGAGATATTAACGAAAAGCTCTTGAAACAGATTTAGTTTTTACATGTCTATATTGTTTTCTTTTAATTTTTAATCCTTTCATCCTTTAATTTTTAAATGTCTATAATGTGTCATCAACAAATTGATCACATTGGACCCTAGAAGAGATTTGATTCTGTCGTTCCAATATAATCTCAAAATTAAGGAGTTACCACTAAAGAGCATTGTGTGAATAGAGTGCACATTTTAATACGTACGTATGGTACCACCTTAATTTCGTGGCATGGAGGCCTCTTAAGTACGTTGATCGAACTTTCGTTCGGGATAGACATGACGAACGTTATAGGTGTAACCTTTAATTTCGGCATTATAGTGGAGCATTTGTAAAAGAACTGATACCTGTGTGTGTGTGTGTGTGTGTGTTATTCGTTTCATTATTGTTTTCTCTTCTCACATGCAAGGTATGTCACACGTTTAGTGACACATGACATGGGATTGCAACATTGGGATGGGATTGCTCTTTCGTTCATTCACATGTTAAAGCGTCATTCACCTGAACGATTCGTTTATAAGTGGCAGGTCTTTAACGGTGACGGATCTGTTGGTAACGATTCTCGGGCTAACAGCAAAATGTCTTTCTTTTTCACCCCAAACAGGTAATTTACTTTCACCGATTAAAGCGCCATATTATGCATTAACGGAGAAGTGTTATTGAAACCTTACATAGTTTGAGCCGTAGTTTGATCCAAATCTGCAATCAAAAATTGGGGTTTTCATTTGAAATTTCAAAGTTGACCCCACCCCAGCCCCCAGGCGGTGGGTCTACAGGATTGAGTTTGGTATCATCTGATAGTTTTTTTAAATATTACTAAACACCTGTTTTTTGGTTTTTCACTCCAAAGTTCAGTTCTGGAGTTATTCCACCGTGTCCAGACTTTTGATTTACTCTGTATATGGAAACAGAAATACGAAGGAACTATACAGATGTCTATACTGAAATTAAATCTGAATGAATATAAGTGCATTCACCTACAGAAATATTTTCATTCTTTTATATGAGTTGTTTTTTCAAACGCTTTTTTCTGTAAGCTTTGTTGAGGTGCTTATGCTTCTCTTCCGTTGTTTGTCTGTTTATGGCCCACACTGTAAAAAATATCGGGAAGGTTTCTCACCTTCGGGGAACCTTTTTGCAAAGAAAAGTCTAGGTTTCCGGATAAATTAACAGAACGTTTCTCCATTTTAACAAAAATAAGACATTTTCCGTAAGAAATCAGAAAGGATTCGGTGTGGTCAGAAATATGTACAATCCTTTTATCATCGGAAACAAGTTTTCTTTATTTTTAAGGAATTTTCTCATACATTTCCCATAATCTGATGTTACTTTTCCTTTATTTCACGGTAAACTAGCTTTACCAGGCTACTCGGAAACTTTTTGGTGATGCATCATGGGAGTAATAACATCCATGTTTATTTAATGAGTAGTGCTATTATTTATATTACGCCTTTTTGTCGATAATTTGGAAATAAATAATCAGAGCGTCGAGTAAATGGTAGGGTATAATGTAATAAACATTTTTATTATTTTTTCTTATTTTTGGTTACAGTTGTGATTATTTAATTCATGTTTTTAGCATAGTGAATGAGCGTAAACAGTAATGCGGCCTTGCACATAAGGCATATTTTCAGCATAATGCGCGTAAACACTCATAATATTATTAGTTTTGGGTTCACTCGAACACACAGTTCGGGTTATGTTTAGCAGAAGGGTCCAGAAGCACGTGAAAAACACAACATTTACAGGAGAAATGGATGATGCAAGTATTTAGACCAAAATAAGGTAACCAAATCTGGGTTCAATCGAGCAGATGGTTCTACCAGATAGAAAATCTATGGGTAAAATACAATGTGAAACACTTTTGTGAATAAATGAGAGTGTGAATATAAGTAGTTAGTGTGAATGCACAGCATACTGAAATGACAAATAGGCATATGCTTTACCACTATCCTCGTTTATGCGTATACTCTCCATCGCTGACGCGCCTGCTCCCTACGGATGCACCCCTCGCTGACGCTCGTGCCTCCTTTCTGCGCTCCTGCCCTGACTCGGTTAGATAGCATTTGTGCTTTTTAATGGTCATCTAGCACATATTGGTACGTTTTTATGCACTGTAGTTTTTATGTTACATGTTCAAACTGTATTTATACTAATCCCTCCTGCAGTCAGTTTGTAAGTGATGACGGAGTTCCTCATTTCGTGCATGCTCTGCTAAAATAAATATAAAGATTTGACCTAACCTGAAAAGGTAAGAAATATGTCTAAATTTGGTAGAACCGTCTGCTCGAGTAATGCCTCAAATCTAATCTAAGCTAACCTGAACTAGCTGATATTAACCTAACATTCGGTAAGCAGAATGTAGCAGAATGTACCTAGAAGTAAGCAAAATTCGGTAAGAGTGCACTTTGTGCAGAACGTTCATAGGAACGGCATTTATTCCGAAGTTGGGCGTCCGCTTTCGCCACGTTTTTTCGCTGTTATCTCCTTTGCACACTTTCTGCAATTTGTTATTAGGTTCATTAATCCGTGCTCTTCACAAACTTTTAAAAGATTTTGCTCGTTATCAACGTATTGCTTCACAAATGTTAAAACTGTTAGTTCTTTGCCCTTGTACATTCGCCATGTTGATAACATAAATGCTCGTTTCTTTCCCACAATGCAACTGTTCGGTTACCTTGCGCCAAGTAGTTCCCTCCGCTCGTCGTATAGTCCCATGTTTATAGCCTCTTATATATAACAAATAAACATATTTTTCGAGACTCTCATATTTTATCAAGCGCACAAACGATCAAATTATCCATATCTTTCATGTAAATTTTAAAAATTTTGCTGGAAACGGACGCCCAACTTTGGAACTTAACCCGTTAGGAACTATAACTAAACAACCCTGTGGGGCCTAACCTCCTTCGCTCGCTCAATTATGTTTTGTGAAATAAGTAACACTTCAGATCTTATATTTGCAAGATTGGGAGAAAAATTAAAATATACCCACAATCTTACCCGGAATTCTATTTTTTCGAAAATTTTGCTAGACTTCTACACTACCATAATCTAACATAATATAACCTAATCTAAACTAACCTAATGTAAAGAAAAATTACCAAAATTGTAATATTTTTAGAAACAATTGCTGAACTCTTTCTGCTAAATATAAGCCGATGGTCAAGGGAGGATGTAGAAGGTGAAATCTGGGGGGGGGCAGACAGAATCCCAGACTATGGTAGGTATATCATGATATGACTACAAGCTTCCAAAAATATATAAATAGTAACTAAAATGATGTTTGTCACAAAAAAAGGGGGATAGTAGGTTCCCCCGGCCCCGGCCTAGATCCACCACTGACGACGGATCTACCAAATAAAATTCATTTCAATATGCTGTAGACTGACAGTAATTACTTATATTCACACTGTCGTTTATTCATGAAAAATGTTTCACATCGTATTTTACCTATAAATTTTCTGAGTGAGAGTAAAAGTATTGTAAATGTGCTCTTCCACTATCCTCGTTTATGCGTATACCCCCGTCGCTCACGCGTCTAATCGCTACGGACTAACCACCTCGCTACCTGGCCTTCCTGCTGCGCTCCTGCCCTGACTCGTTTAGCCCTTTTAGGATTTATGGTATGTTTATATACCATGGCGGAGTATCGTGTTTCACAACTTATTTAGGTTCTATACCAGGTATTTAAGTCATTTTTTATTGGTCAATTCAAGGATGGACCAAAGAACAACCAGGTGCGTCTTGGAAGCGGATGGTCAACTTACCGGCGCGGAGGGGCATGACTTTTTTTTCCTAAGGCAAATTTCTCACGCTCTTAGTTTTCAAGATAACAAATTGAAATTTTGCACATGGATTGTGTGTACTTTTGTGTATGTATCATATTTTTTTAGATCCTTACGTGAAACTGGGACCGGGCCCGAGGCGCGCAAGTGTTCCCAGAAATGACTTTTTCAGAAAAATTCCCGATTTTCCGGGTTCAGATGTATTGTACGGATATGTGAGTGATATCGTTGAAAAGCGCTCGTTATTCTAAGCAAGATGACGTTTGAACCATGACTTTAGGCCAAACAGTAATGACGCAGTAAATTTTTGAAGTATTGTATACGCACATTATTTATATAACTTTTTTAGAAAAAGAAATCAGATCCCTATGTGAACTCAGGGCCGGACCAGAGGGGCGAAAGAATCTAGATTGTTTTTGATAAATCTCCCGGTTTGTCCCGTTTCAGTTTAATACGAGCACCGTTGGCGAGTGATACCGTTGGAAAGGATGCTCTATCGTAAAAAAAAAAAAAAAAAAAAAAAAAGAGAGAGAGAGATGAGTCATGATTCTAGGATAAATAGTAAGGAAGCAGTAACTCTTTGAGTGAAAGTCTAAAATTTATCTCAAAAATGTAAAATCCTAAGAGAGTTGGATAGCATTTTTGCTTTTTAGTGGCCACCTAGCACAAGTTGGGTTGTACTTTATGCACTTTGGGTTTTAAGCCTTACTAAGCCCACATGAAATCAATCTGCTAGTGGGTAATAGAGCTCTTCATATAGTGCATGCGCTGCTATATATATATATATATATATATATATATATATATATATATATATATATATATAAAAACTTGACCCTAATCTGAGATTGTAAGAAATTAGTTAAAATTTGGTAGATCCGTCTTCTCGACTAAAGCCTTATTTTTCACAAACGTCCCATACATGGAGTAGACGTCGTATAGCATTACCGTATAATTAATGAGAAGTGTCTTTCTTAAGCTTAATGGCTGCGGGGGGGGGGGGGGGGCTTATGTGCGAACGAGCTCATCAACTTTAGAAAATTTTGGAGTGTATATATAGGCGAAAGGGATACTTGGCGCAATGGTATCAATAATACCAAGACAACAGCGCCTAAGTTTACCTAACCTACGTCAGTGGGAACGCAAAGAACCTAACTAACTAACATATGTCACTGGAGACGCAATCAATCAGTATTTTCGCGCGTTTTACTTTGTCAGCGGCAGACGCAAGTGGCCACTAAATCTGGCGGACTAATCGTAAGACTGACATATTTTGAAGTCTAAACAGTTTCTTCTGACTTTTTTTTTTTTTTTGTGTAAATAATGTGCAACGGGACATATTAGAACGCAGGACATCAGTGTAGTATTTAGTCGTTTCTACAAAATTTGCTCGTGAGCTCCTCCGTGGCTAAGTGGTTAGCGTACGCGCTTTTGCGTCGGAGACCCGGGTTCGATTCCCGGTGGATGCTCATGTGATTCGGATTCCACGTTAATCAGTAGGTCCCGTCACATATAACCTTGCTACTGAAAGGGACGCTAAACTCAAAATCAACTCAACTCAATATTCGATCGATCTTCCAGTACTTACTGCGTAATGAGCTTCTTCGGCACATTACCCGCGGTGGGTATATTCTTTTTATTGATCATACATAAAATGGTAAATCATAGAGACAGATAGGATAGATAACATAGGATTGTTTGAGCACAAGGGAACGTTACGCAAAGTGTGTTTGTAGGCTTGTACACATCCTTTTTCTACCGTATGTTTTAACATTATGGATGTCAATAGTAGGCACACACACACAACAATGGTAGGCACGTATACACCTGAAACTAATTGTATTAAGTACAAGAGGCAAAACTGTACTAATCATTCCTCAAATCATAAATAAGTTTTGGTATCGTTTTTATCATTGTACTTAATGCAATTCTGACAAACTAGTTAGGTTAGTTTATCTTAAATCACCTATTGTTATGATAGAGCGCGGTAGATCGAGGGTATGTCCAAGTGGGCCCACCCCAAAAGAAGCGGGTTTTTTCGGGTTTGACCCACTTGAAAACCTGCCTGGGTTAAGACAAACGAACTACCACTATGAGCGTCTTACCAAAAGGTTTTAGTGTATGAGCACTTTCGGCCGACATCTTGGAAAATGGCGTTTTTCTCTACATCTTTGGTACATATGGGAAAATTTTGACCCAACAAGCCTGGTTCGATCCAGAGCGACTAGACATCGGGCTTACTACAATGATTTTATTTTACTTTTTCTCCCTTTGCTTCGCAATTTCTTGGAATATGTTTACCAAACGAATGTTCTTTGGTTCAACTTAATGTGCTTAAATGTGTTTCGAGTGATATCTTCCAGTGCCCAGGACGTAACAGGGTTTGCCCAAGTGGGCCCAGCCCGAAAAAAACCGGTTCGGATTGGACGCACCTGAAAATCCACCCGGGTTTTTGAGCTTTTAGTTAGTGTATTATTGGTACAACTAAGGTGATCACATTGAAAGTGATTTTTATCAGATTTTGGACTTTCCTTGGGCGAATTAGATGCTTTTATGTTAAAGTATACAACAACAACATAGTTCTGAATGCACGGATAAATATATTTTGTTTTGGTTCATTATAGGCCAGAAAATTGTAGATTTTATTTGTCCCTTTTTGCCTTTTTCAGCGTTTTGTTTTTTATATATTGGTCATTTTAAAAACTTTTTATGTGTCTTAACGTCATTTTTTGCACTTCATCTTTCAACAAAAAAATTACTGGCCATTAACACGAATCACCACCATCTCTTAAACATCTTTTCTTTAGTAAAAAAAAATCCAATGATAAGACATTCTGCAACGAGTGGATTGATAAAACCAGATCTGTATCAATCACAAATCCGAAAAGGTGGCGTAACAATGTCCTCCACCAAGGGGGGTGAGAGGGGAAGTTTTCTTATTTTAGTTTGTACTTCAGTTTGTGGAAGGACCGACTGTTAAGCTTCCTGAAGTTTGTATTTCTTGAGCATTACTTTCATTAAATATGTAATTCTAATTAAACTAGGTCTTATTTTTACGTCCTTTTTTCCAGTTTCTAGATCCTTTTAAAGATATTTTTAGATTTTTTATAGGTCCTTTTTAGACAATTTTTAGGTCTTCAACATCTGAGTCCTAGCAATCATGAAACAAGCTGTCGACTCTCCCCTGGAGTCTTGCACGGGGGTTAAAAGCAGGAAGAAAATGAATAGAAACATCAAGTAATAAAAAGGAACGGATTTACCACGGGGAAGAGCTGTGTGCAACACACAAAAAAAGGACGTCAGTCTTACGTACCTAGACCTTAATGTAGGAAGACAAAAGAGCAAATTCATTACCATTGTGCACCACAAGCCAACAGCAGGTACACAGTACATTCAGGGATGAATTCAGGGGGTAGCCCGGGGGGAAACTCCCCCCCGAAGAAAGTTTATTCCCCCCCGGAGAACTCCCAGAATTTCAGTCACAAAATGTACGATAGAAATTACTTCATCCAATTATTTGTTTTTCTTTCTGTGCACGTGCAGACGAAATCCGATCTCTCAATACATATAAACGACACAGACCCATTCTATATAAATATTAAGCATGTAACATCTAAGATAGAATGCCAAAATAGTCAATAAAACCTGTATTTCTTAACGCTATGACCGAGTTTGGCAGAACATGAAATTGTCAACTGTTGAAGAAAGGTTTGTATTTTAGTAGGTATTATACTCTCGCTCTATATTATATATTAGTAGGTAGCACTAGAACTGATTGAGATAGGAAAGGAAAGATAGGAAAGATCTTTTGATCATTCCATATGATCTCTGGAATGAAACGTGCACATGTGGGCATGTGCATATATATAAAATGAAAGGAAAAAAGTAATAAAAAGTGCTCAAAATCAAGGAAAAGCAGGATTTAGTTTTTAAAATTTTCTCACCTTTCGCAGCTGGTCTGTCGACCTCACTCATATGTACGGGAATGTCATCGTATACTCTCACCCCAAGCGCTGATTTTCCACGACACGGCACTGAAGATTTTGTAAACTAAACTATTGATGTGTATGCAGTGAAGAAACCAAGGCCAATATACTTGATTTAGAATCAGAAGTGTGAGAAAGAATGATTACTTTTTGTTAAGATATTCCTATGTATGTTTGTTTTAGGACAAAAAATGTTTGAGTTAATTTATATCGTTTTAAAAACTTCTACATTAGTAACAAACAGTAACTAGACCTACTGAATATAGGAAAAAATAACTAAAATAGCTACTGTAAATAGCAGTTAAAGTTTAGTCTAAAATATTTTTGCCAGTCTTTATTTAATGTTTTAGATAAAATTAAACGATTGTTTTTTTTTTTTTTAATATAATCACATTGAATATTTATCAGCAATTAGTCTCAATATTAGCTAAGATGTTCATGTGAATCGAATTGTTAAATATGCAAAAATACAGAAAAACAACCCTCCCTCGAGGAGTTCACATTCCCCCCCGGGTGAAAATGTCTGAATTCAACACTGAGTACATTCATTATAAATCTGCACATTCAGCAAGTACCAAAGCAAATATATATATATATTTTTTTTTTGCAAGCTATACCTCTTATTTCCTCAAAAACAGACTAACAGACAGAGATTGAATTCCTGATGAAACCGGATACTCTGAAGGGGTATCCAGCTTCATTATTATAGATAATTGTTATAATCGGGTTAAAAGGAATTTAAGTTCCGATAAAACTGAAACCAACATAAAGGATGAAAAAATGGAGTGGATTGCCTATTTTTCCCAGATTGACAACTGCAGTAAATAGAATTTGCACACAATATGGTTTTCTTACCGCTTTAAAGCCACCTAAAACTTTAGAAAAGAACATCACCCGATTTAAGTTATTACACTGATTTCAATGAAAAATATGGTATTTATGAAATAAAATTCAGTTTCTAAGAGAGTTATAGGCAAAATGAAAAGAAATTTAAAAGTCCGAGTAAAGGAATACATTAGAGATTCAAAAGCGGAAAATCCGGTGTGAGGTGTTTCGAAACATTTAAAAGAAACGCAGCACAGGGTAGAAGATTCAAAAATTTTATTTGGAGCTAGAAATGAAGTAGAGAGACTGGTTTTTGAAAATGTATTTATTCATTTAAAAAAAAAATTAAATCTAGACAAGGGCTAACTGAGTGACGAATGGGAGGCGGTTATCATAAAATTTTCACATGACAATAAAAATAACATGAGTTGGCAACCTTCCAGGTCTAGGTATCTAGACCCCTGTGTGTGTGTGCACGTATTGCACAAAGTTCTCCTTCTTGGTAAGTCCGTTCCTTCTGATTACTTAATGTTTCTGTTCTGTTTCTTCCTCTTTTTTAACCTCCGTGTACAAGACTCCAGGGGAGAGTCGAAAACTTGGAATTTTAAAGATTCAGGAATTACAGAAACCTCTGTAAGTAGGAAGGAGCTCCTTCGTGGCTAAGCGGTTAGCGTACGCGCCTTTGACGTGGGAGACCCAGGTTCGATTCCCGGCGGAAGCTCATGTGGTTCGGATTCAACGTAAATCAATAGGTCCACGACTCATATAACCTCGCTGCTGAACGGGACGTTAAACTCAAAATCAACTCAACTCTATAAGTAGAATAATAGTTACAATTCCTGAGCGTGGTTTTGCAATGTCTTCCTTCTTTTTGATTAAAATTTGGGGTAGAATGGGTTGAATGACGGTAATGTATATGCTATAGTTGAATGATGGTAAACATACGGTATAGTTTTGGTCTTAAAGTTTCACTATAAAACTTCTTCTTCTTTTTTTTTTTTTTTTTTGAATAATATAAGACTACATTAAAGAGAACAGTGATTTTGGAACAAATAAACTATTTAAGTTCAATCCTCTGCTTTTTGCTTTCCTGTGGTATTTTACCCGTTTCGTATTATCTCACCATCTTTTCTTACGAAATGATGCCTGATTTTTAATTTTATACAGCACAGAGTCCTTATGAATTTTGTTTGATCCGTCAAAGATGATAGTGCAATGTAATTCGTTTTTTTTTTTTTTTTTTTTTGTCTTCAATTCCACAAATCCAGCTGTTTCCCTCGGATACCATGAACTATTTAAACTGATTAAAAACATGAAGATGCACTTATAGCTGGCAATTTCTATTTTCTTCTTTCAATCAACTTAAAAGTTTCAATGTTCTCCTAGGGAGATATATAGGTTTGACTTGCAGAATTGAAAACAATCAAGAGTTTTGTGGCAAAGCGGTAAGCGTACGCGCCTTTGGCGTGGGAGACTCGAGTTCGATTCCCGGCCGGAGCTTATGTGGATCGGATTCCACATTAGGTCTCATCTCATATATCCTCGCTGCTGAAGGGACGTTAAACTCAAAATCAACTCAACTCAACATCGAAGACTTTTTTTTTTTTTTAAAAAAAAAGATATAATATAATTGTATTAGATCTTTGATGGATCACAATATAATATTCAGAAGGTCTCTATTGCGTATAGAATTTAAAATCAGAAAGAAAAAAATAGGATGTTTCCGAAAGAAATCGGAAAAGCTTTACTATGGAACCTTTCCGGGAAAATGCGGGCAGCTCCGGAGGCAGAGACGTTTCCGAAGAATATCGGAAACTACATTTTTCCAATTCCCTAAGAAACACGTATGTTTCCGAAAACTATGGGAAAGACGTTTGGAAACTTTTCCGACCCAAGTCAGAAAACTTTTCCGATCGTTTTCGGAAACCTACAAGTTTCTTAGTGAGTCGGAAAAGTACAGTTTCCGAAATTCCTCGGAAACGTCTCTGCCTCCGGAGCTGCCCGCATTTTTCCGGAAACCTAGAGAAAATTTTTTTACAGTGCAGCATTTGTCCGATATCATACTAACACTCCACCTACCCTGGTATCTATGCTCCATATCTCTCATTTCCTAGTAAAATCTCTCACCTTGCTTTTTACTTACTTGATCAATATAATCCAGATGTCAATGCAAGGCATGTTCTTAACACTCATGTCGCACCCAAGTTCTTGAAATGTCAACAACACAGTTTGTACGATGTTCTTATAATCTGGACTTTTGTAGTTACCGAAGAAATTCTGTTACACTTTTGAATCCAACCAAGCATCTCTCTGAGCTGGGTTCATCGTTGCTTTAAAATCTCTGTTTTCCATGAGTTTTCGTATATCGGGGCCAATAAATATGCCTTCTTTCACTTTTTCATACAACAAAGATGGAAATGTATTATATATAAACTTGAAACATTGTCCCTGTTTGTCGAGTGCTTTCACAAAATGTTTAATGAGTTCCAACTTAATGTCAAGATGTTTGGGTAATATTTTGTCCTAACGAGCCAAACATTTATGTGCAATATTTTTATATCCTGGATTCGAAAGTACCCATAATGGCCATACCCTTGTTACTCAATGCTCACTTCTTACCCTACTATGCCACTCGCAAATGAAACATGACACCTTCGTATATCCAGATTGTTGTCCTAGTAAAATTCCCAAATTTGAAATCACCACACACTTCCCACCCATGTTCTTGATATTTAATTTTCTTTAGAATTAATTTCATCGTTTCTTTCATTAACATCGAATGGGCAATAGGTACAGATGGGTCTTTATTTTCATTGTGTAAACAGATACATTTTAAACTTGTTTTGTTAGAATCAACGAACAGTCCCCAACTAGTGGAAAGTAGAGGAAAACTTAACTTATTAAGCAAATCCAACACATCACATCAGTACACAAGAGATTCTTGTTGAAAGTAGGGTGAGAATTGCCTTTCTCTGTCTGTACCGGGCAAATGTTCTTTCAGATGCTAGAAGGTTCCTTTTGTGGAGCCTAGAACTTAGAACTTCTGCTGACTCCCTCGACAGATTTAAGTCCTGAACTAAATTATTAAGATCATTTTGTGAAAAAGTATTGGCTGAGATGAACCATTAGGCGGTTCAGAGTTTTGTTCTTCTATATCACTTTTCTGGCTTGACAAACTAGAATCACTAACACACTGTAGCAGTGATGAAGATTTTGGGATGTGAATATCTAAACCATGTCCCACAGGCCCTATAACTTTTTAAATATTTGGGTAAACTATTTTCTTCTTACTTATAGCATTGAGACCAACAGTTTCACAACAGCAAAAGTAACAATGATCAGTATGATTCTTCGGTCAATACAAACCATAGGAATTCCAAACGTCATAGACACCTGTTTTCCCTTATTCCAATTTTTCAAAAAAAAATCAAGGAAAGAACGGCGCACTTTATGTGGAGACTATGGTTTTGATTGCTCGCCAAGTTTTATAAGAAAAAAAGGGTAACATGTTTTTTAAACTAATTCCGAAAAGCATTGTCGTTGTCTCTTAGGGACAAATTCACCGCAAATATAACAAAACACATTCGTACTATATTTACAACCACGACGTGCCATTTCTTCTTTGTCTACAGCACAGAAACACAGGATCACAGAAGAAGCAAATCCAACTAAAGTCCTAATGTTACTCAAGTCATACATAAAAATATCAATCTATGACCCACAAAACAATTTATACCACAGATGGACTGGGACATTGTTATGCATGTTACACAATTTAATTTGTAGCCAAAATAAATGTCAATTATATGGACTAAATTTATAACTAATTTTGCTTCCTCATATCTACATCAGCTGCATAATTGCTTGCAGACGCATTGCTGCTATCTAGGGAGCGCTTGATGAACTACAGAGCAAACAGATACTATTAGGTTCGAGCGTAATTAGTGAATTGCTAGTAATTCTAGGGTAAGAGTGAAAAAATAATGCCAGCTTCTGAATGAGCGACCTCAAATACATGTAATCCACGTAAAATTTTCTAAACAACAATACCCATACAGATCAGTGTAATCACACTAAGTTAAAAAAAAAGTACATCAGTTTTATCTAAATTACGACAAAGTGATATTGTTATAACCATAAATTGAGTTGTTATTTAGCATATTAACGAAAGGTCTCTAAAACCAAATGCTCATACTGACTATGCTATAAATCACTAGAATTTCACAGGAATTTCGTAGAAGGCGTTGTATCTCTTGATTATTGTTAGATTAATTAACCGTTGTTTAACTCACCTTACTGTCTTGTGCACGATAAGTGCCTAACAACATTATGAAGAATTTGACCTTGATCAACATGTGTTAACAAGTCTCTTTATTTTACTGGAGTTACAAATGTCAACATACAATTTATTTTCCATATCTTTTTGCTAACGTGAAGATTAATTTCTAAACAAACAGTCTCTTGCGTTTCATGAATGATTTATTGAAAGATCATGTTATACAGAAATATCAACTTGCTTTGTTAGCTTACCACGTAACAGAGTTACGAAATCAATGCTTTAATCTCTTCATCAAGAGCTTGTTTACATTATTTTACTTGAATGTTACCTGAATACACTCGCCTCCAATTCTGCACATATATAGTTGTGTGACGAGAATTTCACAAACACATATGACATGACGATGCGCCTTAGGTGAGATATTGACATTTGTTTACTGGAACAACTCTCTCAATTAACAAGGAAGTAATCACATGAAAGCTTCGTTATATATTTTTGTAACTTGTTTGCTCATTAGAATTACAACAAATCAAAGTAAACAATACATTTCACCTGATAACTTCTCTGTAATGTGGGACATTTCATACATAGGTGTGTAGGAGGAAAGGCCAAAATGTTCTTATTCTCAACATGATATTGCCGCGGTGGCTGAATGGTAGAACGTTCACCTCTGGTGCATGGTGTCCTTGGTGCGATTCTAGCTCATGCCAAGTGAGCTTTGTGTTGGACAAACTCCGAGTGTATGGGTTTTTCGGTGTTCTCCCGTTTCCTGGCACTTTCTTCATTACACTGTTTTATTAATTTCTTATTGTCATAGTCTCATTTAGCATAGCCGGCCGTGGGACTTAAAACATACATTTCATTTTATTTAATTTGCTCAACATGATATTGACAAACTAGTGATAAAGTATGTGTAGAATGATATGGTAGCATCTTAGTGATATGTACGGTAATTGTGTCTTTACCGGTGGTATTGAATTGATGTTACAGTCAGTAAGCTAGGCGGCGGCGCATGTTCAGTGTGTATGTGCGACATGATTATGAAGGATGATCATATCAAACTAAATTTGCAGTAGGCCTATACGATTTTCGACCTACCAGTAGACCTTTCTCGTAGCCATGTGATTAGCGTATGTGCATATGGAGTATTCGGGGTTCTTTCCCAGTAGTAGCTGTGTGGTTCGGAACTCATTTTACTCTGTAACTTCATGTATCATTTAGACTTGATGCTCAAGAAACGCTAGACTTCAAACGAACCTATATGCAGACTTGCCAGGAGCTGTTAACACTCTTGTAATGCAGTGTACTGGTGCCATCGAAATCGTTCAAGCTAAGCTTTGTAATATTTAACGTTATGTAAGGTTTTCATATGACCTTTATTCTAGGTTACTGAATTACATAAACAAATATTTTTATGCTTTTCTTTTCATGGCATAGTACGTATATTTTATAACATAATTTTATTTATTTCTTTTATCTTCAAGTCCTATAAAAATCTATTTAAAGATCAACTTCCATTATTCATAAATTTAAATACAAAGTGCATTATTTAAATTAAATTTGAATATTAAAGATTACAAAAATAGTTTTCAAAATGTAAGAGATCTTTTAGTGGATTTTGAAAGGAAATGACTGTAATCAAACCATTAAAATTGAGTTCGTTTCGAGGAAAATCAAAATAACTTAAAGCCTGTTCTAAATACACAGAAAAGTAGAAATTTCTCACCTAAACCAATGTGTTAGGAAAGATAGATGACACTGATATCCAATATGTCATTTACGTACAAGTCGCTGCTCTCATTTCTTTCATGAAAAATGAAAATAATCCTCCTAGAATCCTTTCGAGACGAAGGTCATTTTTGGCGTTTTCGTAGACTTTCAATTAATGAATTATAACTCAAAGACTATTTACTCGATTAACATGGTTAAGATCTTGCTTTTAGAAGAAGAATGTAGCTATTATATGGTGTAAGTTTGATTGCAGTGTTGTACACGAGAGCGAAATTATCAAATGAAATGTAGGGGTGAAAATTCACAAAAAGTTACCTAACTGAATTTTAAGAGTTTTTGAAGCTGGCACCACTATTGTGACATAAGTGCAAGTCACCTCAAAACATTTTCCTGTTGGTCGACAACGCACAGTAAAAACCTGAAGTCGTTGGCTGCCAAGTAAAGACAGGAAGAGATTTTTTTTTCATCATATAACCGAAATTTTTACACTTTTTCCACCTCAGAAGCAAAACTCAACAATTATACGGATGCTGCAGCATCCCTTATTATCATATTGAAACTTTCTATGGTACGTTGTATTGGCCACTAGCGAAGCTTTCTGATATTGTCATGTTTGTTCCAATGTAGCCAACAACAGGGGAAAATTGGGGTATTTTCTGAATTTTTCACTTACAGTAGGAAATTGAAATGTTCTATGTCTAGGTACGCTAATACCGGACAGACGCAAACTGTCTTAAAATAAACTTTGATATTCCACTAATATATTCTACAAGTACCATGTTGATATTTAACGCACGATACTTGTAACTAAAAGAAATAGTTTACGGTAAACAGAAAAGTAAAATTAATTAAGGTTTAGAACTTACATTCGAATTTTTCGTGGACTCCGTAATTATCCAATTGTAATGATCTGTACTTGTTTTTGTTCAGTAAGAACTGTTGTTCTACTGGCGTAAATTGACGCGTTCGTATGTATAGGTAAGGATTTATATACACAAATTTTGAAAATTTCGAATTTCTTCACCAAAAAAATAGGGTAATGCTAATTTCGCTAGTTGGCAACACTAATTGTTAGTTATTGAAACAGGTCAAAAACTTAGGTATCCATTTGAGGTGTACACCTGACAAGTCCTAAGTAGTTCTTTCTAAAACGAAGGAAGTTATATTTAAAAAATATTTTAAAAAATCGAAATTCGAAAATTGTCATTTGTTTTACTTTGGACTCAAATTTGAGAGTAAAATTCGACACTCAGAGAAAAAGTTCCTATCAAGATAAACTATGGTTGAACCATATCTGGCATAGGAAAAATCATTCTGATATCTTAATTAGTGTTCACACAGCAGATGACTAAGGAATTAGCATACCCTTGTGAATCACTTTTCCGACCTTATTTTCTATCTCGAAAGGGTGAAAAGTGGCAAATGATATCCCGTTATTTGCATTGCTACATCTTGTTTAAGTTGGAATAATTAAATTATATACAGAACAGGTGTATCTGGTGGTCCATTCGCGCCGTACAGTTAGTGAAGTTGGACAAACAATCATAGAGCAAAGGAAGTACTTGCCTGCATCCAAGGAGTAGTATGCTTACGAAAGAACTTTGTCTTCATATTAACAAATGTGTATCGTACATTTAAGAATTACATTGGGGGTATCGTGCGAATTGCTTCCAACGATATTATGTAGCATAAAAGATGTGGAAGTGGTTTATATATCAAGTACTCTTCCAAAAATAGTGGATTTAACAATGAGTAAAAAAAGAAGAAGAAGAAGAAGAAGAAATGATAGAAAACGGAAAATATAAGAGAAGAAATATAAATGGATCATAAAGTAAATGGAGTGACGGATATAATCGCGAAAATAAAGGGGTTAAAACGCAGTGGGTGTGACATACTGTAAGAACTGAAGGCACGTGTACAAAAGCAATTCTTGACTGGATACAAAAAGTCAAGAAGTGACCTAGGAGACGTCCTAATATAAAGTGGTGTAACGAAAATCAGAAACACTGTGGATTAACTTGAGAAAGGTCTGCCCAATAAAGATGCTTGTGGAAAAATATTGGAGAAACCTTTATACATTAGTGGATCGACAACGGTTGATGATATTAGTGATGAATAACAATGATGATAATCATAATCTTATTAGATATGGTTCCCAAAAGTAACAAATACGCCTTCTAGAAATTTAGTAAATTACTGTTAATGATAAAGACAAATCATTATGTGTATCCTCGTCGCCAAAAGTGCCTTTACATCGCCGTGACGGGTATGTGACAGCGCAGTACATTACAGAAGGGATGGTTGCATAAGAATTTGTGATTAATTTTGAAGAGTTTTTATTTTGACTAGGAAAATAAAGTAGGTATAGGGAGTAAAGACACAGATTTGAAGCATCAGTGCACTGTCATCTCTGAAAAGATTCGTATTATTGCCTTATATGTTAAGTTAAACACCACAACATCTGTCACTGATAGCGTAGATCAACTTACTTTTTAAAATTGCCTCTGTAGCCTATTTGTCCATACATTAATCTCCAGACATGATGTATAGAGAGGAGAAAGAAAGAGATACAACATCTGTATGATTTATGTAATTCACTAAGGGACTATAGGAAACGACTAAGCTAATTACTGCTACTAGCGCTTTTTAATCTTCAGGGATTTACTACATGTTCGCAAAACATTATTCTAAGTCCTAAATCTGTGCGTGAATTATTTCATTCGCCTCACTGTAATTATTTTAGAATGGAAACTGATTACGCTGAACGTGAAAATGTTTCTCGTAAAGCAAGGGCCGTAATAAATGTAAATAAGGTTCTCATTATTATATAAAACACATAAGTATTTATTCCGTGTATAGAACAATATAATACAGTAACTAAGCAACATCATAATCACTAACGCCGGCAGGATTTTTTTCAACGGGTGGAGGGGAAGTCCGATTAGAATGTTTCGTTTTATTCCCTATATATATTAACAGTCATAACATTTATCATTGATAGCGTATATCGTCTTTCGCCACTGTAGCTTATTAGTCAGAACATTCATCTCCAGACATGATGTCGAGAGAATAGAAAGAAATAGATATGAACAGTGGTGTAACTAATTTTACTGCGCCCTGGATCGATCGATCATCGATTTACTCATACTCCCCCAGGCCCTCTGCCACAGGTATTTCAGCTGCTGCGTTATATATATGGTTCCATGTCAGAAGGGCCAAACAAAAGGGCAAAGACAGAAAGACCCGAGTCAAAAGGGCCCTGCGTCAAATGGGCCCGGGTCGAGATGGCCCCCTCGCTACAAAAGGGCCCGAGTCAAAAGATCTCCGCAACAACAGGGCACGAGTCAAAAGACCCTGCGTCAAACGGGCTCGGATCAAAAGGGCCCGAATCAAAACGCCCCTCATAAAAAGGACCCGGGTCAACAGGTCTCCGCAACAAAAGAGCCCGAGTCAAAAGGCCCCGAATCAAAACGACCCTCATAAAAAAGCCCGAGTCAAAAGGGACTCCGCTACAAAAGAACCAGAGTCAAATGACCCTGCGTCAAAAGGGACCGAGTAAAAGTGGCCGAATCAAAATGCCCCTCATAAAAAGAGCCATAGTCAAAAGGAGCCCACGAGAAAAGGATCCGAGTAAAAGGCCCTGCGTCAAATGAGCCCGGGTCAAAAGGGGCTCTGCCACAAAAGGGTCCGTGTGAAAACGACCCCACATCAAAAGGGCCCGAGTCAACAGGTCTCCACAACATAAGTCCCGAGTCAAAAGGGCCCGAATCAAAACGCTCGTCATAAAAAGGAGCAGAGTCAAAAGGGGCCCCGCTACGAAAGGGCCCGAGTCAAACGGCCGTAAGTCAAAAGGTCGCGGATTAAAAAGGCCCTAGTCAAAATGGGCCAAATCAAAATGCACCTCATAAAAAGAGCCCGGGTCAAAAGGGTTTCACGACAAAGTTACCTGAGTCAAAAGACCCTGCGTCAAACGGACCCGGGTCAAATAAAGCCGGAGTCAAACGGCCCCGCGTCTAAAGGGCCCTGGTCGAAAGGTCTCCTCAACAAAAGGGCCCGAGCCAGAAGGCCCGAATCAAAACGCTTCTCATCAAAAGGGCCATAGTCAAAGAAGTCTCACGACAAAAGACACGAGTCAAAAGGACCTGCATTAAACGCGCCTGCATCGAAATGGGCCCCGCTACAAAAGAGCCCGAGTGAAATCGGCCCCACATCAAAAGAGGCCTGTTCAAAAGGTCTACACAACAAAAGGGCCCGAATCATAATGCCCCTCATAAAAAGGAGCCGAGTCCAAAGGGGTCCCCCTACTAAAGTGCCCGAGTCAAACGGCCGTGCGTCAAAAGGGTGCTGGTTTAAAGGGCTGGAGTCAAAAGGGACCGACTCAAAACGCCTCTCATAAAAAGAACCCAAGTCAAAAGTGTTCCACGACAAAGGGACCCGAGTCAAAAGGCCCTGCGTCAAATGGACCCGGGTCAAATAAAGCCGGAGTCAAACGGGCCCGCGTCGAAAGGGCCCGGGTCGAAATATTTCCTCAACAAACGGGCCCGAGACAGAAGGCCCGAATCAAAACGCCCCTCATCAAAAGGGCCCGGGTCGGAATGTCTCCGCAACAAAAGGGCCTGAGAATCGTTTGTTAACACAACGCAAAAATTTGAGATTTAGATAGCGATAATAAACATAACAATTATAATGATGTCTGCAGAATGTTTGTGTATACTGGTACGGAATGACAACCAACGTCAGTAACAGAGGCGACTCTTGAGGGAAGTGACATTGGTAAAAATTAACATTTTACGAACGCAATCCACAAGAAGTTAACTGCAGAAATGTATGATGGAATTTCATTTACGGTGGAAAACATTAACGGTCTCAAAACAAAAGATCAAACAAAACTAGTGATGAGCGCAAGAGTCTTGGTCTTGCAGTTTTTGCAAGAGTCTTGCATGCAAGACCAAGACCAGGAATCCCGATGCAAGACCAAGACCAAGACCAAGGGTTGCAAGACCAAGACCAAGACCACACCTGCAAGACCAAGACCAAGACCAAGAGTCTTGCACAAGTACCGTTTCGGTGGTAGAGCAGTCACATGTGGTTATACGGGTTCCTAGTTGGATTCTAGCATGCGCCATGGAAACTTTTTAGTGGGCAAACGCCGTGTACGTGGGTTTTCTCGGTAGAGACCTTCATGGGCCGGGCCTTGCCCGAGACCCGAAGCCCGGCCCTACCCGCGGGCCGGGCTTGGGCGGGCCGATTCTATTATTTCTTTGAGTCGGGCCGGGCTTGGCGGTCCGACACTGATTTCTTTTCAGGTCGGGCCGGGCTGGGGCCGATTAATTGCAATTCTTTAACCCTCGAGAAGTCGCACTGAAAAAGTAACGCGAGTAGTCGCGCGCGGTCAAATGGACCGAACGAACATAATGTGTTGCAAAAATCGTTTCAAACAGTTTTCTTGTATTAGAAACGTAATTTTGTATATTTTCTGATTACGAGAGAATAACATTTTTATTATTATAATAAGTTTTACAGTAATAACTATTAGAGAAACCTACAACTAGACATGTTATTTTTTTATTTCTCATTTGGAATAAAATGTTTTTGTCGTTACATATTTCTTTAGATAGATAGCTACGCACTGGTTTTATTGAAAATTCTAAACCTGATGATGATCTTTTGTTTTTGTCAACTTTGGTTCGTCTAAAATTATAAATGCAATAGTAAATTAGTTAAAAATATACTATATAAACATAACAATAAAACAAAGCTTCACAGCGCATTTTACATTGAATTAGAGCTCAGTCGTAGCTAAGCGGTTAGCATACACGCCTTTGGCGTGGGACTGCCGGCTCGATTCCCGGTGGGACCTCATGTGGTTCGGATCCTTCGTTAAGCAGCAGGTCCACGTCTTACATAGCCTTGATGCTGAAAAGGGCGCTAAATTGAAATCAAATCAAATTTACATTGAATTATTTTAAGGTCCTGTTATTTTGAAACTTCACCTATACAGCACTACATTGAATTATTTTAGGTTATCTTCAAATTTACACTGTTCTACACTTCGTCGTCGCTTATTTCGTCCCCTCTTGCTCTGACTACATTCGGGGAATCGCTGGTCATTTCTGGGTTTAAAATCTTCAGATTCGCTCGCAGACTCCTCACTTGACCTTTCGTGTTCACTCATATATAAATATTTGTTATGATCTTCCTCAGACAAAGCTTCCACGAGATCATGTCGGCTGATTTATCCAAATAGTAAATCCCTAACATTTCCCTCCGTTGTTTTAAGCTGTTCAGTTCTAATTTTCTCTTTTCTCATACTTGGTATCAGTTTGTTAACTCTGTCGACCTCTCTTCCGTTCATTAAAATAATATTTATGTTTATAAAGCTTAAAACATCTCCAAAGCAAAGGTCACGTGCAGAGCGAAACACTGCGAAAAAACATTACACGGTTAGTCGCGCGCGGTGGAAAGCACCGCAGAATCACTAAACAATCACTAGTACTTAAACTAAACAACGGATAACGGAGTGATTGAGCAGGAATGTTTGGGAAGGTGAGGGACAAGATTAGCTAGACGGAGAAGTCTGTCGGACAAACAGAATGGACACACGATCGAAAATAATTTCTCTGTGGTGCTTTTGACCGCGGCGCGACTACTCGAGGGTTAATAATTATTGACATTCGTTAAACGATAATTAGAATAAAGACAAACGTTGAAGAAGTGGGCCCGTGAAAAATGTTATAAAATGAAACTTCGAAAATTTATCGGGCCCGGGCCGGGCTTGGGCCAAGAATTTTAAAAAAACTTATAGGGCCGGGCCAGGCTCGGGCCGAAAATCTCCAAAACGTTTCGGGTCCGGGCTGGGCCGCGCCTACGTACATTTGGGCTGGATTGGGCTCGGGCCGAAAACTTCGGCCCGTGCAGGTCTCTATTTCTCGGTGTTTTGATGTTCCCTCCTATTTTCTTCAATACACTATTTCATTCATTTCTCATGAATACCGTCTCCTTTAGCCCCGATGCATAATCGTGGGATGTTCAACTAGATATTTCGTTTCGTTTTAAAACATATTAGTGGTGTTTTTCTTCCAAAACTAAAGTGAAATGTAGTATTGAACATTTGTGATACCGTACACCATAGGTGTCGACTACATGGGTATGGCCTTGGCTCCCAGACTCAAGCATCCGTTGGGAATTTTTGTGTGCTCATAAAATTAATATCGAAATAACATTTTCATGACATTGAAAAACTTAATACATGTAACCGCAAGTTTGATTTCATGGGCGGATGCTTATACGTTGAATAATTGTTTATCAATATAACTTTTAGCATCCTTAGGTATACGACACATCGAGGGTTGAGCGATATAACATTATCCTACAACAATAAATCTATGTCATAAAATTGAAAGTGACTATTTTTGTGACTCCTAATCTCTTGATCCACCCAACCGATCTCGAACAAATTTTCAACACAGATGGAGTTTGAGCCTGGGAGTGTTTTCATCATTTCACTTTGACGGTAAGCTTAGGAGAGGGGAGAAGGGGGAGTTATATAATAATAAATAAAACTTAACGACTTCAACCAAACGAGTAATCTCGATCAAATTTTTAACATAGATGAGGTTCAAGCCTGGAATGTTATATGTCAGTTCACTTTGGTGGTAGAAGCTAGGGGGAGAAGAGCGAAAAGGTATATATATATATGTATATAACTTAATAACTCTTGAACCACCTGACCGAACTCGATCTTATTTTAAGATAGATGAGGATCGGGCCTGAGATGGTTTCTATCATATCACTTTGATCTTGAAGTTTAGGGGAGAGGGAGAGGAAAGATATCTAAAAATGATGGAAAATGACCGACATTGAAATGGAATCTATAGTTTTGCGGACCGCTAAGGTAAACAATGATACTTCCGGTGCTGTTTAAATCAAAATTCAGCCCCGTAGCTTGGCGGAGGGGAGGGGAGATATATAAAAATGATCGAAAATGGCGAATATTAGTGTCGAATCCATAGTTTTCGAGGTCGCTGAGTTGAATACTGAGACTTCCTATACCATTTACGACCAAATTCAGCTTCGTAATTTGGGGAGGAGGAAGAGAGGGAAACATAAAAATAATCGAAGATGACCGATATTAGAGAGCGCTTTAGTAATAGTAAAAAAGTGATTGACTAACGATATATATATATATATATATATATATATATATATATATATATATTATTATTATTATTATTATTATTATTATTTTAGTTTAACCCAACAAAGTAGATACTTGATGCTAGTAATCCATATTCACAAGTGAGACTTCAAATAACTTGGAGTTTGATGCCCTTATTTTGTATTTCTAATACAGGTCAATAGTATTTATATAAATTGAGTCTACACAAAAGACATAGACAGTTGAGTCGTTTTCAGTTTTCCCTCAAATTATTCTAAAATATTAAGAGGTTTGATTATAATAATTATTATTTTAATTTTCTTTCCCTCTTTTTTTTTTTTTTTTTTTTGTTAATATTGCTAAACATATCATCATCATAATAGCTATTCTGCTATTATTGGCAGGTTATTTGCTTCAACAGACAAGGTTTGACGTTCGGTGGTCCTCAGCTGGTCTCTTCGTCTTGACGTGGCAATTTTCTGTTTCAATACCTTCCTTCAACTAGTCTGCTTCGCTCCCTCCCTCTTTTTCCTTCCACAATACTCTCTAGCACGTCCTTTGTAATACAGTTCCTCGTCAGCCAATATCCTAAACAGTTCCCTTTTTCCCTCTTAACAATATCTAAAATTCTTCTTTTTTCCTCCTACTGCTAATATTTCTAACACATTCGTTTTCGTTCAACACGGCTAATTCTCTCCTTTTTTCTCCATGCCCATGTTTCGAAAGTCTGCAATTTTTTCATCGCTTTTGCGTAATGTGAATGTTTCTGCCCCATGGAGTACATATTGGAATCAGTAAAACAAAAATTCAATATTTAATTGGAAGTTTGTTTAATACAAGAATTAGCTAATCGTGGTTGGAAAGAAAAATCTGACGCCTTTAGAGTGTAAAAATAATTTTGCAATTCATGGTATTTCAATAATCTGTGCCGTCTGATTTTCTTTCATGCGAAACAGGGGTAGCCTCCTCTGTTTGGGAACCAGTGGAATGTTGGATCTGTTAAAAATATATATATAAACAGATTACGAAACCCTGTGATTTAGGCATATCTTATAAGTAGTGAAGCATGGGCACCCATTAAAAAAAATAAAGGTCATAACCTATGTTGTACGCTATCATACTTACACGACGTTAAATTATATTACATTTAGAAACATACATTGTATTTCCGTTACTACTGGTGCTTTGTAGAGTTTATTATCCCTTATATCCATAGTAAAATTTACCTATGAAAAGCTTGAGATTTCTTAAATGCAAGACTTGCAAGACTCTTGCATGCAAGACCAAGACCAAGACCAAGGGTTCCAGTGCAAGACCAAGACCAAGACTCGATGTGCAAGACCAAGACCAAGACCTTGCGTTGAGTTGAGTTGATTTTAGTTTAGCGTCCCTTTCAGCAGCGAGGCTATATGAGACGTGGACCTACTGATTAACGTGGAATCCGAACCACATGAGCTCCCGCCGGGAATCGAACCCGGGTCTCCCACGCCAAAGGCGCGTACGCTAACCGCTTAGCCACGGAGGATCTCAGACCAAGACCTTGCATTTGCTCATCACTAAACAAAACACATCAATCACTTTTTGTTCATTGTTATGCATATTGTTATTATTATTATTATTATTATTATTATTATTATTATTATTATTATTATATTACTTTTGTTATTATTACCATTTTTATTAATAATAATATGCAAGGTCAGTGGTAGCCCATGCCTTCAAACCAGTATACACCACTGTTTGAAACTATGAACTCTACATTAACATAGGTCGTCTTTCGATCATTTTATGTTCGAAGGTGTGCATGGGTGTCTTACCCCTTCCCCCAAAGCATGAAAAGCAAACACAGCCAGGGCAGAGAGAGAGAGAGACACACACAGAACACACAGCTCGCTGTGCAGCTGCAAGAGACCTATGGGTAATTATAGTTGCCCTCTTGTTACAAGGTGTTGAGTCAGGTAGTATCAAGGTCAGTTCCTGCAGTTGAACACGAAGTTGACTGTTAGAAAACAGAAGCATATAACTAGTCTCATCTGTTTACTTTTCACGAATATTTTTCACCTTCCTGTGTACAGATCACGTCTGGCGTACATTTAAAAGGCATGCTGTGTCAAGTATATATTCCCAAAAAGATATGAGTACTCAAAAGGCAAAAACCTGTAGCTACTTTTGTTTTCCTTTTTCTATTAGCCAGTGGAAGCGTTGTTTCAACATCCTTCTTGTAGCTTGCTTAGCACTTTCACTTCTTCTTTTTAGTTGAGCTTTCGGCTATGAATACTAGGGATGGCCACATTTTTTCGAAAAATACTTTTTCGAAAAATGAATTTTTCAAAAA
This sequence comes from Thermobia domestica, assembly GCF_964235325.1. Lineage (NCBI taxonomy): Eukaryota > Metazoa > Arthropoda > Insecta > Zygentoma > Lepismatidae > Thermobia > Thermobia domestica. Next base: position 137,363 of record NW_027656017.1, read on the forward strand.
CGAAAATTTTTTCGAAAATACGAAATTTTTTTCGAGAAACGAAAAACGATTTTTTTCGAAAAAACGAAAACGAAATTTTTCCGAAAACCGGAAAACGAAAACTACCGAGAAACGGAAAACGGATAATTTTTGTAAAACAAACTGAGTTTATTTCATTTGTTAGTACTTCCAAACTATAGTATACTATGCATACGTAGAGCTCCTCCGTGGCTAAGCGGTTAGCGTACGCGCCTTTGGGGCGGGAGACCCGGGTTCTATTCCCGGCGGGAGCTCATGTGGTTCGGATTCCACGTTAATCAGTAGGTCCACGTCTCATATAGCCTCGCTGCTGAACGGGACGTTAAACTCAAAATCAACTCAACTATGCATTCGTATAGGAAGTCTGCCTATCCATCCGTTCGTCTGTCAGCTGGTATCAGAGCAAGAGCGGCAAGAAATAGCGAGAAGCATACATGTAAGTTTGCAACACGAATAGATTCATCTAATGCATTTGACTTTTATTTAATAATCCAAAAGTGGTAGAGATCTATCGCTTTCTGCTACATTGTTGATCAACACAGAACACAAACGGTAACATATAGAAAGACGCGATTTTCCAGAACCAATTCAGTGTCCCAAGAATATATTCAATGTTCGCCCTTATTACACTTGCAGCTTAAGCTATGCATAAGTGTCGAAAGTCTTGAGAATGGCTTTGTCCGTCTGTCTGTCGAGAGGTGTCAGAGCAAAACAGTAACAAATATTGAGAAGTCGTTTCTTGCGGTCGATTTAGAGCCCCTAAAATAGGTTCGATCTCCTAAATTAACCCTCCATTTAAAACCTAAGTGGTTCTAATACCATTTTTGGTTTCAATTTGTATCGCTATAGAACGAAAATCGTAATAGATAGCGAGAAGCGATTTGTTGCAAACAATTTAGCGTCTTAGACAACATACAACTATCCACAACATTTAATCAAAACCAGAAATTGTTTATATTTACTATTATTTCCGGTTTTAATACTGAATTACGAGATATCGAGATGTAGATTTTGGCAATCGATTCAACTACCTAGAAATAGCTGTACCTTTTCCATTAATCCTCTATTCAGATCGGAAGTTGTTTAAAATAATCATTTTCGGTTTAACATTGATCGATATAGAACAAAAATAGTAATAGATAGCCACAAGTCTTTTTTTTTTTTAAAAAAAAAAACTATACAGCGTCTCAAGAGTATATAAGCTATATATCATCTCAACGCACAATACTATCGAAATTGAAAGTGGCTGAATTTACTAGTATATTCAATAGGGATTCAATACGGATTTTTATAAAGCAAAAGATTGAAGAAATAGTGATGCGGTTTTTTGCGATCGACTAAGCGTTCTAAGAATAGGCTCTACCTTTTCCCTTGATCTCTATTCACACCAGAAGTGGTTCAAATTAACGATTACAAGTTTCAACATTAATCGCCACAGAACAAAATTGGTAATAGATAGCGACAAGTGGTTCATCTACAATCGATTCAGGTTCGCAAGAGGAAATACAATTACAATCCACAACACTCCACAAAGGCAGAAATGGTTGAAGGTTATTACTATTTTTGATTTTATAGGTAATACTAATTTCCATAGAGCAAAATCGGTCAGAGATATCGAGATGCATTTTTTAAAATTAATCCAGCATCCCAACCATTTCCGGTGTTAACACTTGTCGCGATAAAACAAAATTGTAATAGATAGCGACAAGCAATTTTCTGGAATCAATTCAGGGTTTTAAGAGAACATATCTTCATAACCTGCACCACTCTTCTGAAACGGAAATGCTTGATATTTACTTCTACTTTTGGTTCCAATACTTATATGCATAGAACAATAACTATAAAAGATATCGAGAAGTTTTCTGAAATCGATTCAGCGTCCTAAAAATAGATTCCGTCTCCTTCCTTAACCCTCTATTCAAGTCGGAAGTGGTTCAAATTAGCCATTCCTGCTTTCAATCTTTATCGCCATAGAACAAAAACGATAAGTGATAGGTAATAATGGCTTTTTGATATGGATTCAGCATCCGAGGAACAGATTCTATCTTTGATTTTATTAACCTATTCCAGCCAAGAGTTTTAGTTGTGCTACTTGTTGTACTGAAGTTTTGAATATTCAATTCGCATGGATTGCAAGTCTGCCTCAGTTTTACACTGTGAAAGGAAACTCATTTGTTTCTCTACAAAAACAGGAAAAAATGTATCACAATCAGGGGGGATCCAGGGGTCGATCGCCCCCCAGAAGAGAACACTCCTATTTTATATATAAATAAAACCCATCCAAGAGTTGGAGCTCGTAAAAATAGCTCTAAGTAGCAGTATTACAACCCCCCCCCCCAGAAGTCCGTCCTGGATCCGCCCCTGATCACAACTCCCGGTTTCAGTATTGATCACCATAGAGCAAGCGAGAAGCATGAATTCAGTACCTTCGCAATAGACTATGTCCAAGTTTTATCCTGTGGTAGAAATTTACTACCACTTCTAATTTCAATAGTGATCACCATAGAGCAAAACTAATAAGAGATAATGAGATATGTTTATATATATGAATCCAGGATTCGAAGATTGTCATATCGATCGCTATCCCTCTATGTAAACCGGAAATAGTGAGAAACTACCATTTCCGATTTCATAGTAAAGAAAAGGCGATAACCGGAAGCAGTTTTTGATATGGATTCTGTGCCACAATGGTAGTTTCCATCTCTAAGTTTAATGCAACCGAAAGTGATAAATACTTACTATATCTCTGGTTACAATCTTTCTTTCTCATAGAACGAGAGAAGTACTAGGAAGCGACAAACGTTTCTTTTCAATATATAATTTTATAATTCCAAGAAAAGATTTCAAGCCCTGCAACTGGTCTAGTGGCTAGCGCGTATTCCTTTGATGCACAGGGTCCCGAGTGGGAAAACATTGAACGTGTTATGGTGGTTCGGATTCCACTTTATAATGTAGGTCCACGTCTTGTATAGTCTTGCTCGATTCTGAAAAGGGACGCTGAACTTCAGCAAACAACCAAATAAAAAATATTTCATCTTAGTAGTATTCTTCTACTGAAGTTAGTAGCAGTAAAAACTAATACGAAAACGAAGACCCACCTATTTAAAATTTGAATTCTCGTTTGATGAGATTATTATAGTCAGATACTTAGTTCTTTGTCTTACCGTATATAAAACATCTTTAGAACAAATAAACCATTTAATAGTATTTTGTTAGTATTAAATTGCCTATTTTTGAAAGCAATCAAATTGTTTTTGATACTGACTTAATTAGTTATAGAAAATAAGATAAATGAATGGGGGATCTTAGTGAGAAGTCTTTAGTATCAGTACATATAATCACTTCATGTTTCATATTTTGTTAAAATCAATTGTTAAAAGTCAATTTATTACAGAGTTGCCTGAAACTATCACGATCAGTTTATACAGCATCCTTCTATTTGGTAATTTATTAGTCTTTTTTTACATTATAAAATATAATGTCGGGCTAATTGCTGTATCGCCGGACTAATTTTAGGAAATTTACCGGGTCAATTGGAGAATTTATTTAAGTTTATGAGGAAGAGTGATTGAAAGTCAGGTAAGGGGAATAGCAAAAGCTCAGATAGTGATTGCATTTGCTGGTTGTTTTTGATGTTGTAAGCGGCACTGTATGTGGAGACGGATGGACTATTTCGCGGAGAGGTACCCTTGTTTTACTATACGAATCCATAGATTGTAAAATGTATACATAAATTTGAGCAAATCTTTAATTTGCCCATTTCATGTCGAGAACAGAAACCAACAAACCCTTGTGGGGCTTCTAATCCGTTCCTACTACTATCATTACCCCTACTCCTACTCCTCCTACTACTACTACTGCTACTCCTACTTATACTATGGATCCGTATAGTAAAACTGCGCACCTAATAACAATCTAACGTAACTTAATGTAATCCAACCAAATATAACCGAATGCAGTATATTTTGTTCCAGTTTTTCGATTTTCAAATAGATCCGGCGATTCAGCAGTAATGCCATATTGTCGATAACACATTAATAATCACTAGTAAATAATTATTTTTTAATATTCTGTAAAATATAAATTTTACACTGTTTACCTTTGTGAATTATTATTTCTAATTTATATCCCTCAAGAACCGAGAACCAATGGTCTGTGGATCACAATATTTCATGCTGAGCTCGCACACGTACTAGACTTGTTAAAGTCTATGACCATATCAACTTTGGCCAATATCGGATGAGATTAACGCGTTTTAATGAAATTTATTCATTTAACTAAGTTCAAGTCCAAATTTTCTGAACAGTATTTTGAGAAAAAATACTGCTACAGGCTAGTCAGAGCATCAATGTAACTCTGTACTGTCAGCAGTTGAGCCGTGTTAAAAAAAAAAAAAAAAAAAAAAAAAAAAACAAGACACTGGAGCCAGCATTTCTGAATCGCAAAGGGGTCCTCCTCTTACAGGACAAAGCTAAGCCCCACGTGGCTAGGATAACCCGGGACACCATTCTACACTTTGGATGGGAAACACTATTGCATCCGCCATACTCCCCGGACATTGCACCGTCCGAATACCACCTGTTCCATTCCTTGGACAATCAGCTTAGAGGACACCAGTTGAAATCCCTAGTAGAGGTGCAAAATGCACTTGATACCTTTTTCGATTCACGGCCCACCAAGTTCTACCGCGATGGAATACATGGCCTTTCAAAACGTTGGCAGAAGGAGACTATTTTTGATCTTCCAGGTATGTCTTAGGTTAAATATCGATGTTTGAAGGTGTTGGGTGAAAAAGCGACAGATCTTTCTTGGTTACCTTTATAGTTACTAAGCTCGTCAAGATCTACCACCTTACCAAGTTTGGTAAAAATTGGATGAGTTCCATCTTTCGCGCTTTAATGAAATTTCTTGATTTCACTGATTCCAAACCTAACATTGATAGCTAATAACTCAGGAACAAAAAGTCTGCACATCATAATATTTTATATGAGCTTCCATGCATACCAAGCTTGTCAATATTTACGATCCTACCAACTTTAGTCAAGATCATTTGAGTTTAATCAAATGCGACTTAGTGAAATTTCTTGATATCACTAACTTAAAACACAAATTTGATTAGCAATAACTCTGGAACCAAAGTCCCAAACACCATAATATTTAACATGTGTACTAAATACATTGCAGTCCATAACCATACTAATTTTGGTCGTGATTGGATGAGTTTCGTCAATAGTAGCACTACACACTATCCTTTCATTAGATCGAGCTCCTCCGTGGCTTAGCGGTTAGCGTACGCGCCTTTGGCGTGTTAGACCCGCGTTCGATTCCCGGCGGGAGCTCGTGTGGTTCGGATTCCACGTTAATCAATGAAATGAAATGTAATCTTTGAGTTTTACGTCCCACGGTTATGCCGGTTAGGCTAAAGGAGACGGTGATGATGAGAGATGAATGAAAATGGTGGAATGAAGAAAGTGGGAGAAAACGGGAGAACCCCGAGAAAACCCACGAGCACGGTGTTTGTCCACCACAAAGTTCACTTGGCGGGGGCTGGGATCGAACCCGGGACCCCAAGCACCAGAGGTGAACGTCCACGTTAATCAGTAGGTTCACGTCTCATATAGCCTCGCTGCTGAACGGGACGTTAAACTCAAAATCAATTCAACCTTTCATTAGATCCAAATCCAAGGAGCACGGTAGCTCAGTGTTAGAACGCTTACCTCTTGTGCATTTGATCCCAGACCAAGTAAGTTCGTGGCAGACAACATCGTGTCCGTGTATTTTTCCGGGGTACTCCCATTTCCTCCCACATTATCATTCCACGAATTCCGAAAACTTTTCGAGAAATGAAAAATCATCAAAAAAGGGAAAACGAATTTTTCGAAAAAAATCTTTTCGAAAAATCGAAAAACGAAAAATCTTTCGAAAAAACGGAAAACAATTTTTTTCGAAAAATGAGAGAGGAAAAAATTTCCGAAAAACGAAAAACATTTTTTTTCGAAAAACGAATGAAAAAACGAGAAATGAAATTTCCGAAAATCGAAAAACAGATTTTTTAAAAAGGCCATCCCTAATGAATACCACCGCGACAAGTCGTGGTTCTTATGATAGTGGCGTATTTTCGTCCGGAGAAATTATGGAAATAATAAATAATGTAGACTCCGATGCTTTTGAAACGGACGATGAATGTAGTTAGTACGAAGATTCTAGCATCAATTTATGTGACACACATACCTCTTTTCATATAACATCGCTGTTGAACGGGACGTTAAACTCTAAATCAAAACTCAACACATACCTCTTTCTATTTAAAAATATTGTGTGGTATACAATATTCGGAATTCAAGATGGCTGCCATGATGTGCACTAAATCATTTATGTCGTTATTATTGTTCTGTCCCAATACTTTTCAGTAACCCTGTATACAGATCCACATGTCTTCTCACAGCAAAACTAATCTAATGTTTTCCACAGAATATTTTTCATACTAATATGTATTTTTATACTTTGATCCAGGAGTAGAAATGGAATTCTAGAAGTAAGGGAAAAGTCAGCAATAGATAAAGTTTGATTGAGCTATGTCACGAGAATACAAACTCAGAAAGACGGTAGTTAGGGACAGACTGGCCAGGGCCCTTAGGTCGCAATCGCGGCCTAGGCCCTCTAAGAAAACAATGATGAAAGAATAAAGAAAGAAAGAGAAAGAAAAGCTAAAACAAAAGAGAGCTAAATAATTCGGTAGCTCAGTGTTATTATGCTACCAACACACACTCCTCTTCCAGCCTTCCATCAATCAGTAAGTTATCTTTTTTAATAGGGTCCTTTTGTTACTAGATTTGTGGCTAGGTCCATCTTTCACTATGGTCTTTTATTATCAGAAACTGTGATTTAGTTTGTACCTGGGGCCTTGGGCCCTTCTTTCAATATATTGGACAGTTGGGTCCTTCTTTCATTACATTGAGAAGTTGGGGCCCTGGGCCCTTTATTCATTATATTGGGCAGTTGGGGCCCTTCTTTCATTTCATTGAGCAGTTGCGGTCCTAGGCATGTTTTTCATCATGTTGAGCTGTTGGGACCTGGGACCTTTTTTTCATAATGTAGGGTAGTTGCATCCCTTTCAAGGTTGAAGACTGGTGCCTGGTTTGTAGCTGGGTTCATATTTAACCACAGGCTGATTGGTTCTTTATGGATGTTAATACACCTTGTAGGTCTATATTTGATAATTCAAAAATGGGAAAACAACGCATTTTTAAAAATTTATTTTCTATCAAAAAGTTTACAAAATAACAGGAGAAAACAGTGGAAGACGCCAAGAAAGCGGGCATTTCAACATAATGGTTGATTCTATCCAAGATGTTTCAGGGCTTAATTAGCTGGCTATAGTAATTCTCTGCGTTATAAACGGTCAAGTATTTGAGAGGCTGTTAGTAGTTGTCGTAAACAGCTTGGGCGTCTCTGGCGGGGGGACGATGGGGACGCGTCCCACCAATATTTTGAAGTACAAAATATTCAATATTTTGTTCTAATTTAATTTATTTACTAACGGCAGAATAACATATAAATAATAATAATTATATTTATTTGTCATATAATATTCAGGCTGTGTAACAGAGTTCTTGATATGCCTCACGGGGTCCGTGAAGGTAAGCAGAAATGTAACAAATGGAATTAAAGATAATAAACAGGTTGGGCTAGATAGTACTATTTAAATAACTTTCTTTGATGTCCTCCCCAAATTGTATATGCCAGAGACGCCAGTGGTAAACAATGACACTACAAGACAAGTAACTTATAATGAAATCAAAAGAGTACTTTGTGACAAAAATGTTTTGATGCTTGTGATGATATTGTAAGTTGCTTTTTTGATGGAGCTGCTAACTTCAGTGGATGCTATTAAGGAGTTAAAGCATTACTGGAGAAGGATAATCCTGAAATCATTTACACTCAATGCATGGCTTATGCTCTTAATTTCGTTATGACAAATTCGACTGAGTAGATACCTAAAGCTGCAAATTTATTTGAAACCAGTGCCATGTTCTGTCTGAATACTACAAAAGAAAGGATGTTTGTAAGAAAATGATTGATGCAAGCCACGAGGGACATGACAGACTACGAAAAGTTCAACAAGTTGGTACAACACGATGATGCAGCAGAAACAAGGCACTGAATGCAGTAGTGGACACTAATGAGTTTCGCTACGAAACATGAAACCAAGACGAGGATGACTGTCTATCATCAAGATTTCTTTCATTTTTATTGTTCCTCAGTGATGATGTACAGAACAGGGGTTTTAATACGAAATGAAAATTTTAAGCTAAACTTTGCTGAATAAATGGACAGAATTTAACACTGTAATGAGGACTTCTATGTTTCAGGACTTATTTACGGAAACGGAGCCTGTTTCAAAATACCTGCAGTCTCACGGATTGGACTATCTTACTACCTGGAGATTTCTAGACAATTTGCAGCAGCAGCTTCAGAAGAAAATAGAGGCAAAAGATGTCTGTTTAATGCTTTACGAAAACAGAAGAATATTTTGTGTGAAAATAAATCAACAGCTTGCGCAATCTGGTGTAGAGATAGCAATGGAAAAAAAACTTTTTGCACAGAAGAATCTTAAAGAAAAAGAAAATGCCAGGAAAGCAGATGAACTGGAAAAGAACTTGAATATAAGTGAAAATGATTTATTCAGAATAAAAAAAAACTTCAACGAAAATTCTGAATACAGCTGTTACATGTGTCAGTGATAGATTTCAGCAGCCGAAAGAACTCCAAATACTGGAACCTAAGGACTTTTCAGAAATCAAGAAGAATGGTGTATCTGCAAGAGCTTTCAGAGTTCTTCCGAAAAAAAAACTAAATATAAAACAGGAGAAAATATACAAAGAGCTCCAGCAGTTCTCTGTCGTGTATTTCACTGTCACAAAACGTTCTCGTTTTTGATGATCCTGAAGAGAATGATGCCCCTGAATCCGTAGAAGATGATGATGATTATGCATCTGAGCATGCTATGGAAGATGGAACATCTTTGGACGGGATTCATGGTAAGAGTGATAATGATGCTGCAAACACCTTGTATAAAAATTGTTTGTCATGTGCAGGGAAAATTTTGCACCAATTTCCGCCAGTCTAGTTGCTTTAATAATTTATACATTGTATACAAACATGCGTTGTCTCTACCATGCACACAAGTGACATGTGGAAGGTGCTTCTCAAAGTTAAAGTTAGAGTAAACAAATCTCAGAGCTAGTTTGTGTGAAGACATTTGGATACATTTTTGCTAATGAATATTTAAAGAGACATGTTGAATTTAGTGTCTGTGAACGAAGTTATTCAGAAACTCCGCGATTCATAAGCTGAACTGCAAAGAATCTTAACTTTTTAAAATTATTAGTTGTTTCGTGGTTCAGCAGTGTTTGTCATTTTCAGTAAAACTGTCGTGTTCATTCCACAGTCAAAAGTTATTATTAGTTGTTTAGTGTTACAATTTTTAGTAAGCTGCCCTGTTCATTCCATAGTACAAGTTATTCGCTATTATTTTTTTAGTGTTTCAGCTACTATACAGAGTGTCTCAAAAGTCCCGTGACATACGGTAACTCTCTTATTATCAGAGTTACAACAAAATATAGGCGGGGAAACGGTCTCCAAATATGATGTTTTCAATCTAAAGTGAAAGAATTTTTCAAATCGGACAAGCCGTTTGGGCTGTACACTCTATATGCGCCCAATGTTACATGAAAATGCAACGTTACCATTTACCCGGACCCACAACATAAATGAATGAAGTTACTGTCTATTAAAAACATTATATTTGTAGGCGGTTTCCCATCTTACATTTTGTTGTAACTCTGATAGCAACAGAGTTATCCATGTCAGGGGACTTTTTAGACACCCCGTGTGGCAATGCAATAAAAATTATAAAATATTCTCTTGAAAGTTTGTTTCTGGAAATTCTGTGCTTGCTGTGTCATCAAATTTTCAACGACCAATGATAAATTATAGCTTGCAAAAACTATCAAGTAACAACGAATTTACAACTGCACAACGCGATGGCTCTTCTCAGATGTTCATTGTACGCAGTGGCGCAACCAGGATTTTATTTCGGGAGGGGCCAAGAATATCCAGTACAGTAGTCTGCAAACGACGTGCTGCACCATTTGATGTGGACAAAATTGAAATTTTGAATTCTCCTCATTACAAGCAATTTAGTTATCCTTATTATTAACATGCTAAAAAACCTTAAAATGAAAATTCCAATTCACAAATTCCCTATTATTAACGGTTACAAGTTTTAAAATTTGCGCTATAATAAATATTTTGAACATCTTTATTTTTGCACTCTTTACTAACATTTATTACTCTAAGAAATTAATGTAGGGGTTTTCACTGGGTATTTCTCCTTTCGTACAGTGCTTTGACTTAATTCAATATTCATTTATGCTTTGATCTATTTTGAAATTTCACCAAAATTTGTCTGCAACGCTGCTGTATAAGATAGAGCAGGTTTGCTTCGGAGAGGGCATGGGCCCCTGAGTTCATAGCTCGTTGCGCCACTGATTGTACGTTATTTTAGAAATTGGTGTTATAGTCTGAGCTTCCTCCATAGTAACCGCGGTCTAGGCCCTAATACACCCAGTCCGCCTATGACGGGAGTGCAAGCAAACTTTCATGGAGAACGACTTAAGCGATAGCGATTGTTCCAAAACAATCAACAAGCAAACAAAACTAATATTATCATTCAAATTTCCTATTTGTTATTAATAACCACAGATATATTTCCTTCATTTGCATAAACACTTCAACTTACTAAGCGGACACAATCCTCTTTTGCATGATTGATCTCCACTCTTGCTTTGATCTCAAGCTTTTTACACGTGGAACCGTATTTACCGGGCTCTTTGGACGCGGGGTCTTTCTGACTTGTGCCTTTTTGACGCAGGGCCCTTTTGACTCGCACCCAGTTGACGCCTGGCCGTTTGACCCGTGCCTTATTGTAATGGTGCTCCTTTTGATCAGGGCCCGTTTGACGAAGTTTCTTGTTGACTCTGGCCCTTTTGTCGCAGAACCCTTTGGATCCCAACCCTTTTGACGCAGCGTCCTTATAACTCGGCTGCTTTTGTAGCAGATCCTTTTTGACCCGGGCCCTTTTAAAGCAGAGCCATTTTGTCGCGGAGACCTTTTTACCTAGGCCCTTTCGACGCGGGGCTGTTTTGACTCAGGCATTTTGTAGCGGGCCCCCTTTTGACTCGGATCCGTTTGACGCAGGGCCCTTTTTACTCGGATCCCTTTGTCGTGGTACTCTTTTGACCCAGGCCCTTTTCATGAGGAGCGTTTTGATTCGGCCCCTTTTGACTCGGGTCCTTTTGTTGCGTAGACCTTTTGACCCAGGCCGTTTTGATAGGGGGCCATTTGACTCGGGTCCTTTTGTAGCGGGGCTTTTTTTCACTCGGGCCTGTTCGACACAGAGCCCTTGCGACTCGAGCCCCTTTGTACTGGGAACCTTTGACTCGGGCCCTATTAATGAGGGGTGTTTTGATTCAGGTCCGTTTGACGCGGGCATTCTGACTCGGGTCATTTTGTCGTGGGACCCTTTTGACACGGGCTCTTTAAATGAAGGGCGTTTTGATTCGGGTCTTTTTGACTCAAACACTTTTATTGCGGAGAGGTTTTGACCCGGGCAATTTTGACTAGGGCCATTTTGACTCGGACCCTCTTGTAGCGCGGCACCTTTTGACACGGGTTCATTTCAGGCAGGTCTCTTTTGACTCGGGCTCTTTTGTGGTGGGACCCTTTTGACGCGGAGCTTTTGGTTCTTGCCCTTTTGACTCCTACCCTTTTCTTGCGGAGAAGTTTGACCCAAGCCCTTTTTTCGCGGGTCCCTTTTGACTCGTGCTCTTTGTAGAGGGGCCACTTTTGACTTCTGCTCTTTTCTTGTGGAGATCTTTTGACCCGGGCACATTTGACGTGGGAAAGTTTTCACTCGGGCTCTTTTGTAGCGGGACTCTTTTGATCCTGGCCATTTTCATGAGAGACGTTTCGTTTCGGCCCTTTTTGACTCGGACCCTTTTGTTGCGGAGACCTTTTGAACCGGGCCCGTTTGACGCAGGTCGCTTGGGACTCAAGCCATTTTGTCGTGGGACCCTTTTGACTCGGGTCCTTTTAATGAAAGGCGTTTTGACTCGTGCCCATTTTTGCGGAGACCTTTTGAACCGGGCCCTTTTGATGCCGAGCCGTTTGACTTGGGCCATTTTGCAGCGATGCCCCTTTTTGACCCGGGGCCTTTTGACTCGGGTTATTTTGTCGTGGGTCTCTTTTGACCCGGGCTCTTTTTATGAGGGCCGTTTTGATTCGGTCCCTTTTGACTCGGGCCCTTTTGTTGCGGAGGCCTTTTAGCCCGGGCCGTTTGACTCGCGTTCTTTTGTAGCAGGGCTCTTTTTCAGCCGGGCTCGTTTGAAGCAAGTCCCTTTTTACTCGGGCCCTTTTGTCATGGACCCTTTTGATGAGGGTCGTTTTGATTCGGGCAATTTTGACTCCTGCCCTTTTGCTGCGGAAACCTTTTGACTCGAGCACTTTTGTTGCGGGGTCATTGTGGTCTGGCTCTTTTGTAACATGGTCCATTTTGACTCGGGCTCTTTTGACTTGGGCCCTTTTGTTGCGGAGACGTTTCGACCTGGGTCCTTTCCACATGGGCCATTTTGACTCGGGCCCCTTTGTAGCGGATCCTCTTTCAACCCGGGTCCGTTTGAAGCAGGGCCGTTTTGACTCGGGTCCTTTTGTTGCGGGCCATATTGACTCTGGCCTTTCGGTCTTTTCCCTTTTGTCAGGCCCTTTTGACATGGAACCGTATATATAACGCAGCAGCTGAAATACCTGGGGCAGGGGGCCTGGGGGAGTATGAGTAAATCGAAGGTAGATCGATCCAGGGCGCAGTAAAATTAATCACATCACTGTTCATATCAATTTATTTTTTCTTTCGACATATCTGGAGATCAGTGTTCTGACTAATAGCCTACAGCGGCGAAAGACGATATACGTTATCAGTGTTATGACTGTTAACGTAATATATATAGGGAATAAAACGAAAAACTCTCTATATCGGTCTCCCCCCTCCCGTTAGAAAAAATCCTGCGGGCGATAGTGATTATGATGTTGCTTAGTTACTGTATTATATTATTCTATACACGGAATAAATACTTATGTGTTTTATATAATAATAAGAACCTGATCTACATTTATTACGGCCCTTGCTTTACGACAACGAAACATATTCATGTTCAGCGTAATCAGTTTCCATTCACAAATAATTACAGTGAGGCGAATGAAATAATTCAAGCCCGAACATGTCGTAGTAAATTCCTGAAGAGTGAAAAGCGCTAGTAGCAGTTGTTAGCAGTTTTTAACTTAACATATAAGACAATAATTTGAAAAACTGAGAACACAAATCTTTTCAGAGATGACAGTGCACTGATGCTTTAAATCTATGCCCTTACTCCCTATACCTACGTTATTTCCCTAGTCAAAATAAAAACTCTTCAAAATTAATCAAAATTTCTTATGCAACCATCCCTTCCTTAGAGTACTGCGGTGTCACATACCCGTCACGTCGATGTAAAGGCACTTTTGGCGACGAGGATACATCATGTTCTAATAAGGAATGAAATACTGAACGCTGAACTGACGGCAATCACAACTCAGTTTCCTACATGTTGGATAGTTTATATACAACTAAGGAAGGCTCTCTGATCAATTTTTGCTTTTCATACTGATGTTGTTCGTTCTCCATATCTTGCTAAAGTCCGGCAACGCTCTTGTCTCCAGCAACTCCTCATGTTTTTTTTTTTTTTTTTTTTTTTTTGTTATTCCCAGTGCAAGATGACCAAATGTCTGTATACAAAAGACACCAGATAGACATGTTTTCATATAGGGTAGAAGGTGGGAAAGGTGGAGGGGGTAATTGGGCGGAAAACTTTTTAAAAATTTATATTTTGCATTTCAGTATATTTTCGTGGAATTCAATTGCACCCAAATTTTGGGTGGGTAGATGTTTATCAGAAAAAAGCTTAGATAAATTTAGAGAGGGTGTAATAATGACAAAAAAAGCCAAAAAATGATTTGATTGATAAATGACATATTTAAAACCGAGTTTCAGGTTAGTGTGTGTTTTGGTTTGAGTCACAGTAAATGGTGCATCTGTTAATGTTTTGATTCTGATTTTTTACTGATGCTTAAGAACATCATAAGGATGGTGCCGTGAAGAGCAACAATCTCTAATCCTCACTGTGAGGCAGTTAAAATTTTGTTAAAATTTGTACCTCCCAATTACGCCCAGATGGTAATTGGGCGCAACATGTGGGGGTAATTGGGTGGAATGCCTTAAGTGAACACTTTTTCCTTAAAGTTCATTTAAATGCTGTGCTACCTTTGTCTTTTTTGGTGTACACTATATTTCATAGTGCATTGTGCTTATTAAGCTATTTTGTTTAAATTAGGCCTCCAGTATCCGTTGCGTATGCCAATAGTGTTGATGGTGTAAATAGGATCTGTTTATCAATCCAGAGTTCCAACACATGTTCTATTGTAATAGTTTATAGTTGCTTGACCTTAGTCTTGTTACCTTCTCTTGTGTTTGAATAACATACCCTGTTCTCCTGTTTTATTATTATTATTATTATTATTATTATTATTATTATTATTATTATTATTATTATTATTATTATTATTATTATTATTATTATTATTATTATTATTACGTTTTTGGTCAAAGTGTTGACTGCTTATAATTTTCTTTCGTATTTGATACATTTTGAATTAAATTCACAGGACAATATACTATGCTATTAACTTTAACTGGAAGGGTTGAAAAGGCATTCAAATATCTTTTAGATTTACAAATAAGCTACTCCTTATTTTGCGTAAACCAAGGTATATTTTTTTCTAGCCCACATAAAGCTATTGGTTTTTAAGTGGAATACAAGTTATATATATCAAATAAAAGCTTGAGTTTTCTTCATTTACATCCAATCACTCCTATGGGTTTATGTAGACCGGCAATGATTTTAATCATTTTACACCCAATTACCACCTTGGGGGTAATTGGGTTGAATTCAGACCATCAGCAATAAAAATATTGCAGCATCAAAAGTAAAGATGCTGAAAGTTTACCACTACCACAGTAGGAGCAGAAGGTTCTGCAACATATAATCAGTTATCAAAAACTAGAAAAACACTTATACCCTGTAAGGAAAAATTGAAAACGTACCTCCCAATTCCCCCTTTTGCCCTGTTTTATCATTTTCAACGAACTTAAAAGGTTCGGTACTGAATTCTCTATGTCCGCGCGCGCGTGTGTGTATGTTATTTGCGAAGGTTTCAATTTTGAGCCCACCATTCGATAAAGCATCAAAAACTATGTAAAAGATATGGCGGAAATTTTCGCGTCACTCTTATCGGTCCCGAGATTATGGCCAAAAGCGTTCCATCTTCGGGAGATTTAAGAATCCTATCTTGAGAACCGTAAGCCGTAATGAAATGATATTGGTGTTTATCAATACATAAGAGGATAGTAAACATTTTAGCACCAAATAGTAATCGGTGGCCACTTGCCAAATGGACATCGTTCAGCAGATATTATCCAAAAATTTTGGATTTCAGGAGATTTAAGGAGCCATATCTCGTGAACCATAAATCGTACAGAGATGATATTTTGAGAAATTTTCAACTTTGAGTATGTGTCTTCGTAAAGCAACATATCGTAGAACGTTTCAAGAAAACTCTTAAAGAAATCATGTAGTAAACATTTAGCACTTAAGGAAATTGTGAATGGATAGATACAGACAAATTATTTATGATTTTTATAACACACACACACACACACACACAGAAAATTAGGGTAAGAAGAGAATTTACATTTTAAACGATAAGCATTTTCTTGATTGCATTTGTGTTAATCCTTCATGACCGTTCTTGCACTGTTAACGCAAAGGAATGAATCCATGGTGAGGTAATTGCACCACATGAAGACAAACGCTATTGTTTAATATAATGTGATACGGCATTTAAAATGAAATTTGATAAATTGCTATGGCGCCCATATTGGGTAAAAACACCCCTGGAAGACCGACACACAGCTTGACATTCATGTATTGTTTAAGCAAAACTGTAACTTCGCAGTAGTCCATTATAGTTTAAGTGCGACACATTAAATACCAGGAAATGTTACAGTGTAAACAAGTACCATTACAGATTTGCTATAAGGCGGCTATTCTTGAAAGTCATAATCCCTCCTTTTACATTCTCCTCGTTGTTATGTAATGGTCTGTGTCTTCTTTCTTGCACCTTGTATGAGCCGTGTGTTCTAAATTTTATTTATGTACGTCTAAATACATGTACTGACGGTAATTGCCACATTGGGAATCATTCGTGATATAATCTCTAAGCCAGTATTTTTTCTTTATGACTTCAATCTAGCATATGCTATTAGGTAAGCCGTAAGAAACACTAATAGTAAATTTGGGTCACAAATGACGAATAAACTCATCATTCACCGCTGCTTTCTCAAATTTGGTTCTGGTGATAAACTCTGTTTAAATTAATCTTGTTGACACCCACCAATACCTTGTTTGGATGTGATTCTTATGAATACTGTTGAAACCGGAATTATAGTTATAATGGCAAATGAATGCACCATGATCATAAAGGAATGGAAGAGAGTTTACATCTGGATCGAAATCAATTACGGTTTTGCAAATCCTACAAAATGGTATTAGTGATATAGATATCTGTGGTGGAGATATGAAATTTACTTCGCCTTATTCCATCAAGATTAGGCCATTACTGTGGAACTTCTCAGTGGAGAACCACATGAAATATACCACACATTGTCCGCAGACATTTACGAATGTTCAAAAGAAATTGTGAACGACAACTCACGGGCCAACGTCACTCAAAGCGCACTGCTGACTCTTTGAAGTTGTAGTATGAAAAACTCAAATCTGCATTCTCCAGACGCCTCTCTCACTAACTACAATGTCTTCCGTCATCTCCTGCACTTCATTGAGGGGAAGATCTGTGGCGATTGGGCGGTGCAACTTGTGTTCACAACTTCTTTGCATCGCAGACTAAATACTTTCTTTGCCACGGAATCCAGTTGTGGGCTGTGCGATGGAAAGCATATGTGGTTGTAGTCAGTGACAACTTTTAATCAAAATTGCATTTGTAGTTTTCATACATTTTGTCCGCTAGAAATGACGCACTTGGCGCCGACATTTCGTTCGCACCTACCTAATACTTAGTATTGATTTAAACCTTATTTCGTTACTATTAAAGTACACAAAGACAGAAGTGCTTAATATGCTGAGGATACATGACACAGTATTAAAGGAAAGACAATAACTTAAAAATATCCTAAGATAAAAGTGTTTGTTCAAGTATTATTCAAATGTAAACTTGAATACGCATAACTAAACAAATAGAGTAAAGAGTTCTTTGTTTATATTCAGACAATACGCATAGTGATTTTATCACAAATTATCTCACAAATGTAAAAGAAGTTACAAAATCAATGAAAATATGTGATATTAATCATTCATTGTAGCGAAGCGTGTGCAACCAAGCGGAGTTCCGATCTTCATCCAAAAGTGCATTCGGTTCTTTTTCTTCTATGTGCAATGAAATGTTACATGGATGTCAGAACCATCAATGGTTAGATTTAACACTCGAATAACAAATAAATTCAGGAATGATCACCGAAGAAAGCACTTCGCTTATAAAATTCAACGAGCCAAAGCGACCTCAAAATATAAGAGCAAATTATTCATGCGCGTTTGTTAATATTGCTTTATTGATTTTCTTTATTCATTGAAGTTTCCCCTGTCGGTTTTCAGAGCTATGGCTATATGAGACTGGTTCTATAATTAGGCTCTTTTGACTGGATCCTGGCATACAATCACTCAATCGATCGTTCTGTTGAGGATGAGGGCTTAAATAAACACATCTGCACAGAAAGGATTTATAAGCATTATCTGCGTTTAATTCGTAAAATAAGATATTTGAAAACCAATGATAAATTTAAATTGCATTTTAGGCGTCTATTCTTTCTTTATTATTTTACGTCTATAATTAAAGTTTAGTATTATTTCTTAAGCCCTTCAAAGAAAGGTCCAAGCCTGAAGCCCCTCTACGTTAAAAATTGAAAGTGTTTTCTGTATAAAATGTTTGTATTAGTTTTGAACCGTTTTGTACAGTCCGCAGCCAAAAACCTGCAACATGAGCATGTAAGTGTATTGTGAAACTACACCTAACAGCCCAGGGAATCAACATAACGTCTAAGTGGCACGAATAACGCCAGGAGAAACCTCGGCGTCCTCCCCTGCACACTTATTTTGGAGAAAAAGACTTTGTTGTTTCACAATAAACTTACATGCTCATGTTGCAGGCTTTTTGCTGCGGACTGTACCACAAACCTCGAATTTTGCACAGTACCCAGGTTTTACAGTAAAATCAAATTTGGTTGCTGGACATACGGAGCCTCCTCTTTAAAAATTGTAAGTTCCATCCATGTCACGTTTTGTGGCGTTTTACGTCAGGAACCATGTGTTTCGAGTCGCCCCGTTTTCAAGATATGCTTCTGTCAAATATGCTGTGTCCTTTATCCTCAGTCACCACTTTAGAAATTCAAGGTTTACCTATCCTAAGTGTTGTACCGCAAAACCATGAGTTTTGTGTTAACCACGTTTCAAAGATATACTCCTACGTATTAAATATGCCAGAATCATGTCCACAGACAGTTCATCTTACATTTTCTTTTAAACTCCAAAGTTTTGTGCTTCTTTTTTGCAGTTTTCTGGGGGCAAACACTGAGTTATATGCAGCGATCCATCTTCTGCTCGCATGTTTAAAAAATTGAAACTTTCCATATCAAAGTTTTTTTGCGAGCTTTGGGCTGTTCTCTTCTGCTCTGTTTTAAATATATCCCCATACCAAAGATGCTGAGACTCATATTCCCAGACCATGCTTTCGAATTTGAAAGATTTTTTTTTTTTTTTGTATTCCAAAGTTTTCTTCTAGTTTTGTGCTTTTTTGTGACGCACGTGGTATGGATCTCTCTTCATCTCTGATAGGCTGAAGGATTTCACGTGTTCCGATCACGTGGTGTGAAGTCATAGAGGTCAATGTCCTTTTGAAATGAAATGAAATCTTACGTTTAAAATCCCATGATATGACTTTTAGGCTAAGGAAGACGAATGATCAAGGCAAAGGAATGATGATTTGAGAGTCAGTGAAACGATAATTTTGGAGGAAACGGGAACACTGCAAGGAAACCCACTTACACTACGTTGTCCACCACAAACTTAATTTTCCCGGGTCGCACCAGGAACACCACAAAGCACAGGTAAGCATCCTACCACTGCGTCACTGTGCGCCTCCAATTACCTTTTGATTCTGTCAGAAGTACTTGGCCCACCCCAATATTTTGGGTAAGGTACTTAAAGATATGGAAAAATAAGTTTTAGTTAATGAAAACGTTTCAAGGCAATTTGAAAGATATATGCCAACAATTACTATAAAAGGAGGATTGTTCATATAAATTCCAGTAAAGAAGACTTTCTACAAGATTTCGAAGTAGCTTCAAAAATTATTGAGCAGATGAAGAGAATTCTAAGAAAGGAAGTAAAAATGCCATCAATAGGAATAGGACTATTGGCCCATAGTCCAAGAGACATTCAGGAATTAGTTGATAATATACAAAAGAGTGCCAATAATGGATAGTGAATTTCAAAATGAAAATTACTAGTAATCGATTACATATATTGCTGACTATCCAAGCAATGGAAGAGGTGATAATCGGAAGGTGCAATGTAAGGGGAGTATGGCGGATACAACAGTGTTTTCCATCCAACGTGTAGAATGGAGTACCGGGTCATCCTAGCCACATAGAGCTTAGCGTTGGGGCTTTGCGATTTAGAAGTTCTGGCTCTGAAGTTTTCAGTTCTTTTTGAACACGGCTCACCTGCTGACAGTGCACCGTAGCACTGGTGCTCTGACCAGCTGGTAACAGTTCCCGATGCATGATGCCACTAGCAGTCCACCAAACACACAGGAGGGCCTGGTACAGTGCTGGTTTCGACTGTTTTGGAACCGGTTCGTAGTATACTAACCAATGATGACGCCGCCATGGAGCTTTGTACAGGACCAACTTCTTATCACATGTCAACCCTCTGTCCAGAAATGGCTCTTTCTTCAGACAAAACAGCAAAGAGACACACGTCTGCTCTCGTTGCCTTCAGGCTCGGATTGAAATCATGTGAGAATATCGACCAAATTGTAGTGCTTCCCAAATTGACGGAGGCGCTGCCGAATGGTTTCTCCGCTCACACAGAACTGTAGACCCAGTTACTCACATCTCGGGCCACTGTTCGCCTCAATTGTTGCCTGAAGATCTTCATTGTGTACATGTGTTGGTCTTCCGGCACGTGGTGCGTCTTCGAGTATTTCGTTACCCTCATCCGACCCGACATCCTCACCAAAGACCTGGCACATCTTGCGCCCTTCTGCAGCCTCAGTATGAACTCCTACAACATACAGAATACACGCAATTATGACGATCTGTGGAGGTCCCATGTTCGCTCTATCCTCACGCAAGTTCACGGTGTAAGTGAACTGCCACAAACAGGTAGTATTTTGGATGTATCCATACCAACAACTCATCTTCTCCTTATCACAACTTGCATTCGCATGTGAAAGCGAATTAAACACATACCTCCACAAAATGCAACAGAGCTTTCTTGGTTACCTTTGTATGAACAAAAGATAGTTAGAAGTATTCGTAGGCGCAAAGAAAGAAGAATGTATTGGAACAAAATACATATATGAAACCCAAGAATTACAGGAAGAAGAGAAACAGGACATAATAAAGCATAAGCAGATTTCAATAAACGAAAATAAGAAAGCTGAATTCAATAAATAAAAGAAATTAAGATGGAGGACATAGGACCAGAAATAGTAAACAATGAGACAGAAGTTAATATGGTAGTAGACGATCAATCAAATAGTAAACTAAGTGAAGATATAACAAAGCGAAGAATGTCTTTGTTTTAAATAATAATAGGAAAAATAAAGCTCGAAAGATGAAAGTTAATATAAAGGATCTGTAAAAAAGAAAAGGAACTATATTTGCAAAGTAAGAAAAATAACCAACAGTTAGATATAAAATCTAAAGAATAAGTCCTTAGACAAAATAAATAGAATTATGCAAATAGCATCAAACATAAATCTAGTGGAAGCAAAGAAAGAGAAAGACAAAATTAAATTTTCATACGAATATTTAGAAGGTACTATGAGAATTTCAAAACTGTTCAATCCCCCGAAATGTTATCAATAGGCCTGAGACATATTATTAGAATTATAAACGAAAACAGAAAAGATATATTATTTCTAAATGATAGAAGAAATATATATTAAACAATTAAAATCACATAAACATTTCAACTAAAGCAAAGGAACTATTACATCTAGTAAACAATGTATACGAAAGAAATAACAAAAATTAAACCTTAAAAATGTGTACGAACAGTACGTAAAACTATGTGGGTGTGGCGTTCGATCGGAAGGCAGCCTGGCCCAAATGTTACTCGATAATATATTACCCCTGTTGAAAGATAATATTAAGGCGTTGTAATTAAACGCTATACGTTTCAGATATGCTATGGACGCTATGCTATGCATGCTATAGCTTCTAGTAGATTGAAACGAAACCGACAGAATATGCATTGATTAATCACAATTAAAAAATTAAGAAATCATTATTATTCCACTAATTATAAATTTAATATTAGAAGGCCAAGAACTAAAATATGCAATACTAATGTTACATTGAAAGTAAAGATAATTCAAAATAAAACAATTATGCGAAGACTGGATATTATGTGCGGAAGTAAAATCAAATGAATCAGTGTTCATTCTAGTAAACAGTTAATATCAATACAGTTGTCCAATGGAATCCTTTACTGAATAGTACAGGATTTTCATAAAGTATGGACGGATTTAATTCGCTTATAATTTACATAAAAATGGTCATATTGAAATCAAATAAAGTGCAAACGGTAGCGGAAGGATTAAATTTTTACCTGTAATCTGCACCAGCTCAGTTCATTCACCGCCACACCTCCAACTGGGCGCCATTTACGTCCACACATTCGCGTAGGCGGCGCTGGAACCCGTCACAGAAATTGAACCGGATGTCCAAATCTTCATCATGCAGATCCTGGACTATCTTGATTTTGTACCCTTTGGCCTTGATCGTCTTCTTGGCTATCTTAAACACGGTTGTCTGTGGAATTCCGAATTCCATGGACCGTCTAGGAATCGACTTCTGTGGGCTGTTGATGATGCTTTCCCTTACAATGCTCACTGTTGCAGGCGATGTTGGCGGCCTCCCACTTCGAGGACGGTCCAGGACGCTTCCTGTCTCCAAGAACTTAGCATGCCACTTTCGGATTGCACTCTCAGCCGGTGCCGGCTTTTTGAACTCTTTGGTGAACTTTCGACACACCAGAATTGGTGATTTTAGCTCTCCGTACCACAGAACACATTGCGCTTTCTCTTTCAACTACGCCATCTTTGATACGGTAAAAAAAATAGTATTCTCTGAGGAGTTTTTCATTTATTTATTTCTTTAAAAGACACACACACCAATACAGCTTACAACTTACTTTTAACAGTCAACATTGTAACAACAATGAAAACAACAATGGATGGATTTTGGTAAGAAACTGACCCTTGCCCTCCCTCTCCCTCTCTCAACGTGTTCAGAGTTGCCGCTTATCTAACAGTGTTGCCAACTAAAAATTTAATCCTTCCGCTACCGTTTGCACTTTATTTGATTTCATTATGAGCATTTTTATGAAAATTATAAGCAAATTAAATCCGTCCAGACTTTATGAAAACCCTGTACAAGAAAATCTGACATAAAAATATTTTAAAAACATGCTCTTCTGTGCAGCCTCTGGCATTCAGAAGGGGCTGATTGAAAAGAAAGGTTGATGGAACCTTTGATACAAGAGTGTATTATATATTTTGAAAGTAAAGAAGGATATTCATAAACATTTCAAATCAGTGTAGATGATAAAAGCAATATCGATATAATTTTGTTGACAAAGAACTTAACAAATTATGTAGACAATTGAGAAATTGAAGAATATAAAACCATTAGTGAGCACCATGTAACAATTTTTAGATTAACAAAGGATACAATATGACAAAAATAATGGAAGAATATTGTTATGATATCAACAAAACTAATTCGAAAATATTTATTGATTAAAGATAAATCTAATATACTGAATGTAACAAAGAAAATTCAAGCACACATAAACATGGCAACTCAAGAAACAATTCCAGAAAAAAATAAGTAAACTGTTTCAAACAAAATACTGCACAGAAGAACTAGAAATTTTGCAAAGAAATGTAGAGCAAGAAAATATAATTATCAGAGAGCAATAGATTCTATATTAAATGAAAAAGCTTATAAATATATCGTGTTGGTAAAGCAAAATTCCAATCGGAGGTTAAAAGGATAAATACTGTAAAGAACAATCTAACTAAAGAGTCATGTAGTTAATTCGTTACTTTAAATTTCCGTAAAGAGTTATTTAGCAGAAAGAAAGTCAATGTCACTAACAACTCTTAAATAGTAGGATGAAACACTTACGAGAAATTGGAAAGTAACAGCTGAAGCTTTATTAATCTGAATGCAGTACCAGGCAAAAATATACTTACAACAATGAAGATAATATAGTTACTAGAAATTAAATATAAAAACAACTAGAAGAATAATATGTGATCGGTTAAAGAATCACAAATATAAGGAATCACGAATTTTAAAAATGTGCAAAACGATAAAAGTGGTAGGGGAAGATGGGATAAAGTGTGGAATTTTCTTAATATATGGAATAATATATAAGAAGAACATATGGATTCCATATCTAACAAAATTGTGTAATACATGCCTACAGGAAAGAAACTTCCAAGGTGTATAAAAAAATCAAACTTATTAATATTACGAAGAAAAGAAGATAAGCATAGAGCAAATGTAAAGTCATATAGACCAGTTTGTCTCTCGAAAGTAATTAATAAAGTGTTTGAAACACTAATAGTAAAGAGGATAAACAACTATAGACCAGGAATTCAACAATATCAATTGAAATGTGGATATAGAAAGAAAACAGGTACTGAAGATCCAATAAACAGGCAAATGAACTTAATAGAAAATGGAAAAGGTAATGGGAATGAATATTTCATAATCATTTTCATAGATATATGAGGAACTGTTGATGGTATTCTAGTGGTCAGCACCTTTAAAAAAAAAATACTGTAGTAAGGAACTTCTATTTTCCAAATACGTATATGAAATAATGAAAGAATATTATAAAAATAGAAAAGTTGCATGTAATTGTTAGGAAGAAAATATAAGTAAAATTAACAACTGAGAACCACCCACAAGGTTCCTCCTGTGACAATGTTTTCATGACAACACATCAGACTGCTATCACGTTTGCATAATATAAGTAAATTAACAGAAATAGAAATTAGGAAAAGGGGGTAGGAAAGGAAAATAGGAGTGGGGAATTAACAGAATTAACCAAATTATAACTGAATATATATTTAGTTTGAAACATTTTAGTTAATATTGTTCGGTTTCATAATTTTTTAAATTCATTAATTTTTCGGTTCGAACTTTTCCATTCACTAATATTATTAGTTTGATCACTTTTACAATCATTGAATTTAAAAAAAATGATAAGCATTCATTGACATTTCCAATTCGAAGTTTTCGTATTAAACCTCACTTTTAGTTTTTATTTCAAAATTTATGTAAAAGGTTCTGGTTTTTAAATTTTGAATAAAGTATTTTTACTTTCAAAACTTTTAATTTTGCACTTTTGTTTAAAACGTTTGTTTGAAAATTTAATTTCAACTTTTTGTTAGAATAATCATTGTTTGAATACATGAATTTAATTGAATGGGTGAGTTGAAAAAGGAACACATTCCAAAAACCTCAACTTTCAAACACTGGTTGGAAACATGAACACATTCCAGAAATATGTTCGATTTTTCACTCATACGTTACCGTAGACTTCAGTAAAGAGAACCTAAAATTAATGAATGCGTTCCTGGCTCCTCTCAAGTGGTGTAGGGACATATAAAATGAATATAACCATCCCAGTTTAGCTTGCCTATTTTCTGGAATGTGTACCTTTTTCAACTCACTCATTCAATTGGATTACTTGTAAAATTTGTATGTTTTTATTTGTTTCCCTTCGTATAATTTTCCGAAGCAATATACCTGTCAAGCCAAGATGGTTCAATATTCTCTTCAAAAGAATAAAAATAATTGATATCTTATTTTCTGCTCTTAGGTCACGTCTTGCTTTCTTCTACATGATGTTGTGAGCAAATGCTCTATGCGTGTTTACATTATTCTACCAAGGGTCTGATGACAATTATCGTCCCATGGTTTAGGTGGCGTGTTACTGGGCCAATGGTTTGAATCTTCCGCGTATTTGAGAGGACTTCCGCGCTTAAAGAAGTTGGTTGAGGGAGCCTGCGCTTTTTCGAAACTACAAGGAACTGGTTTCATGTTTAGGTTGTTTGTGTTGCGTGCTGGGTTATAGAAGAAGAAAAGCATATTGCCCGTATCTGACTGGAACGAGCTGTTTTAGAAACTGCGAAAACCTGAAGAAAAGTAAGCATGAATTTACTGCACTAATACCTGTAAATAAAAACAGCTAACTACACTTGCAAAGTTACACTTGATTAAAAGTGTAACTGAATAGATAATAATGAAAGTGAAACTTCTTTCATTTTAAGCAATTAATTACGCAATTTGAAAGGCTACTTTTACTGTAATATGAAATAATAAAATGCTTTAATTCAAAGTTAATTATTAAATTGGTATGGTCATTATCTAATTTTACTAATTATAATTGATACATTATAGAATCAGGTTGATTTATTATTTTGTTATTCACTTGTTTAATTTGCAATACGTTATTCCCCTAATTAGTAACTCAAAACGATTTCAATAATAACGCTGTTGAAGGATCAAAAGGAAGAGTTACGCTCATACGTAATTGTGTACCTATACTTAGTATTACTGAAGCTGCTAAGATCATTTAGTTGCATATTTATGTTGGTTAGAATAATGCTATGAAATTACGTTGCAATCATTCTCTTTTTATTGTAAATACGGTATTAGAATATTATATTTTTTTTATTTTTATAAGACAAATTGCATAACTCTTATGCATGTAGGGTAATGGCTTGTGATAAATACATTGCATTTTATGGAGAAAATCATAAACATGTAGAATAATATCATAAGACTGAAACCATATTATGAAATGTAAAAAAAGAAAAATAAACTTTATTGCTGAACTTTCTCTTTAAAATCTTTAGCTATTTTTTAAAAGAAATTTCAGGAAGCAATTCTTGTTTCTATTGAAACAAAGGTGGATATTGCACTTCAAATAACAACCTCTTGTTCTTTCTTGCAGTTTTCAGGGCGATAAACCCTTGAAGTTTTGTGAGATATCTGTGTTCGATTCCAGGCGGGAGTTCATCAAAATTGTCTACGACGTTAAACTGTAGGTCCATGACTCATATAGGTTTTCTGCTGAAAGAGAAGTTAAACTCCAAATGAATAGAATAGTTAGTCATGTTATTAGGTCACTTATAGTAGGAAAGCGATCATACCATAAAACGTTTTGGATTGCATGTAGGAGAATTGAAGGTTTTGAACTTCTTCTCTCAACATGTAGTGTTATCAGTTTCTTCGCTCTATCTTGAACTTTTGTCCCACCACTCAGAGATGTGCGTATAATCGTTTCTCGAAGCTCAAGGCTGAATTTTATAAAGTCCTTTGTTTTCAGACAAATGGGTAGTATGCTCATATTCTCTATATTGAAACTTACTATTGGCAACTGCAAGATGCACAAATATGAAATATGTCCTTAGGGCGCATTCAACTATTTCAAACCAACACCCATACAATCCATCATTTGGTCACAAACCTACATTCCACCCATTGATTATGTAACGTAAAACCACCGAAGAACGGCTAACGTTAACATCCTTCTTTCTTGCTTCCACTATCGCTGTAGAACTGTTTGAGGTTCAACACCGCTACCTGTCGTGGTCAGTAGAACTTCGTTATTGTCCTTCAACTCAACAATTACCAATTTGTGTGGGGAAGTAAAAAATTATCTACACTTTTGTCATACTTTTCTTTTTCTTTTTTTTTCTTTTTTTTACATTACACACTTTCTGTTCTGTCCTCGCATATTTTATTGTTATACTATTGTGGTAATGCTGTGAATGTGCGATCATAATTCGTCCATTTTTCTTCCTTCAGTTGCAGATATATCATGACTGCTTCATTAGAAGTTTGCACCAAAGGAAACAAAGAGCAGTGACCCGATTTCTCTGGTCGGAGGGTGCCAAAGGGTCAGACATTCATCGCAGACTATCATCGGAATATAGGAGAAGTGCACTATCACGTAAAACTGTGTTTTTGTGGCTCGAGACGTTTAAAAGTGGTCAAACAAGTGTAACGCATAAAGAGAGAGCAGAACAGCCATCAACCTTCACTACAGATGACAACATTCAGCAAGCTGGAGAGATGGTTCTCGAGAATAGACGAATCATTGTGATGAGGTAGCAGGTGCTTTGAACATCAGTCATGGCTCTGCCCATCAAATCTTCTACGATGAGCTCGGTTTTTATAAAGTCTGTGCACGGTGGGTGCCAAGAAAGCTTACTGCAGAACACAAGGTCACTCTGTTAGGGTCAACCAACGCTTACTCACTAACTTCAACAACAAAGGTGATGCATTTTTAACCTTCGATAAAACGTAGGTTTATCACTATGAGCCGGAATCAAAGCGGCAGAGTATGCAGTGCAAACACCCTCGATCTCCGACGAAGAAAAAGTTCAGAGCTGAGTCATCCGCAGAAAATGTTATGTTAACTGAGTTTTGAGACTCACAGAGAGTTCATGGAATAGGGAAAGACGATCAACAGTGCGAGTTATAGTGAAATGTTGGAAAAGAATCTGAAGTTGACAATTCGCAACTAACAATTGACAATTCGCAAGGTATGTTGTCGAAGAAAGTTTTGTTGTTGCATGACAATGCACGGTTACACACGGCTCATCACACTATTGAAACCATCAACAAGCTGAAATTTGAGTTATTGGAACACCCTTCCTAAGGCCCAGACCTAGCTCCACCAGACTCTCAATTGTTTGGGCCACTCAAGGATGCTTTGCATGGTCGCAGATTTAGACGTGCAAAATGCGGTGCAAAAGTGCCTTCACGGCCAACCGAAAACCTTTTATTTGGAAGGAATACGAAACTCGTTTACTGTTGGGCCAAGTGCATTGATAAGGAGGGAGATTACGTAGAAAAATGATGTGCGTAGTATAACCCTAGCTTCATGTAAATAAACTGTAGAATCAAAAGTTTAGATGATTTTTGACTTGCCCTCGTATTATAATTGCGAACGTGTTCTACGTAATATCCATTTCATTTCAAAGTTACTTTTAAGTTGTGAACTTGGTTTTGGCCCTGGATTATTCATCAATGTTCCGGTGCCTCAAAATCTAGAATTTGATGCACTTTTAATAAGTATTACGCTTGTAAACATCTTGTTAAAGGACACAAATAATCTTTCTTGTAAACTTTGTATAAGTGGCAACTTAATGGAAGGGTTACGCCTTAAGTTATTTTTGGTAGCAGTGGTATGATATTCCTTTGGTATATCTCGAAATCAATGACAACTCATTTGTGCGAACAGAGTACATTTTTTATTCAAAGTAGTCGTCGTTTACTTTTAACATATTGCCTCAAGCCAGAGTACGGATTATCAAATGAATAATGCATATAGTACCAAGAAAGTCTCAAACATTTGTTTCTCATTTCTTCAATGATAGGTTGAACTTCCCAGTACGTTTGAATTTTATCTTCGGATATACATCCACAAGTTACAGATTTTTTAGATATGCACAAAATTGATTCCTTAATATTTTGGATGGATTTTCGGAGCTGGTAGCTAGGAATAATCACAGTGAGTGATCCCAGTACATGAGTAGCCGAGGATATTTGATAATGTCCAGAAGAAGGTTACCAAACAAGTTCTTCATTTCAAATTTGTATATTGCCAGACACTTGTGAGTCTTCATATGCTATGCTAATTTGCGCAATGTGCTGCTTTGTCGAATGTTTCTTCTATGGGACTAGGATTTTGAATCAAAATTATAAAATGCTTATGAGAATGGTATTTGACAAAATCGTGATAAACAATTTTATGAAGTAAATACCTTACTATAGAGGATTCAAACATATCTTGCAACTACCAGGAAATTTAAAAGGGATTATAAACTTATCTATATTTAACTCGGTTCTTTGAAAGTTGGATGAACCTTCTTCTGGAATGTTTTTTAAATCTACTTTTGAGTTTTTGCTTCCCTTGTAGATGATACACTACTTACAACCGTCATTTCATTGGAATAAGGAATAGATGTAGAGGGTTAAGATTTTGATACATGACGAGCGTATTTCCAAAGCATGAAAATTTGTTTTTTTAGAATTCTTCAGAAATCGGAAAAAGCTATAGCTTTTTATATTGAACCACTATTGCAAGTGATATTTCAAACAGAATTTACTACAGAAAATATTGTATTTTGACAAAACATAATTACACTCGTCACATGTTGTCTAAGGTTAAGAGATTGTCTCTCCTGATGTGTTTGTCTACAACTTTCTGTAACTTCTTTGTTTAAACAAGTTGTATCTGTCACATAACTACAAGCATGAATACCAGCTGCTGCACCTTTACATTTAGTTTTTTTTTTTAAACAAATTTGCGGGTCACTTAGTCTTGTCACAGGTTCTTCAGAACTATGTTCAGTATCTTCCAAAAAGATCCTTGGAAATATATAAATGACTTACCGACATTTACTAATAAATCCTTTACATTAATAGTGAAATCATTTCCAAATTTATCGTTTGTTTCTCTCATTATTGTCATCGGCGTAGTCCTTGAGTTAAGGCTCAAACTTACGTCAAAAAACCTGGATGTGCTGTTAAATTCCATATTGTTGCATCTCGCTGAGTTCGTGAGGTAACATCAATAAACGTTCTTCCTAATCCTTACTGAACGATGAATTCAGGAAAACGCGGGCGAAAAACATTATTTTTGCTTGTAACTTCATCATCGAAAGCAAATCTAAAATATCATCCTCGGTAAGATACTGTCTTTCCTCTAGGATGTCATCTGTTAATACATAATAAAATGCATTTATGAGCAGATTTCAGAAGTAGCATAAAGATATTTTCACTTAAAAAATATGAATGCTTATTACAATTGATGTTCCTGTTATTTAATGATTTGGGAGTTGAAGTAAAGTAAAATTTGTAGTTTTGCGTAAATAAACGTGAAGTTACATTACCTCCCACAATAGTAAAATTAGTATCAACATACTTCATACCGTCGGTTGATACATTTATCTGACACATATGTATACAGTCATTGTCAAAGTTCTGAGTACACTAGGAATTTTTCAGAATTTTACAGATAAAAAACATTGTATCTATTCTAGGTACACAAAATAGTGTTCATTGGTCTTATTTTGTAAAATAAGGAACATTGTTCATATATATACCTGTATATGTATGACATTGCTCACATTAAGACATTTATTTAGGAAATCTGCTTTGTAGTATATCGACAAACAACAAGCATACAAGCAATGTCACGTTTTGTCTACTGATGTATCGTTTTAACGACATCCACTGGTATTTCTACAAAACTCCATCACTTGTAGTCTGTTTATTTTTGTGTGTTTGCTATTCAATCATGTCATATACAGGCGTAGATATTTGCAAATGTGTTGCATGCGGTCGTGCTGCCTTCACCCGCGTGAATGAGAAAATTTATTTATGCAAGCGCAAAAATTGGGGAAAATGCGGAAGGAAACTGTGAACTAAAGGTTAGAATAAGGTGCTGAATTTTGAGAAAACATTGCTATTCTGTGAGAAAATCGTTCAATGCCTGCAGATATCAGTCGGAGTAATGGGTTGTCCTCTAGAAAGACAGCCGCAATTTTTTGCAAATAATGTACAAAAACAAACTTGTTGTCCAGAAATAACTTCTCGTAAGGACAAATGCATTAGTTATAAGTGCAAACGGAATAGAAGTTTAAGCGCTCTGGAAGTGGCAACAGGAATACGCATGAGCCGTTACTAATGGGTATAAGATATGACGATGGTCCAAAGTCTCCACATTTGGGACTTAAGATCGGGATTGCAGAAAACAAACAACTCCTTCCAGCAGAAAATATTGCAAAAAAAATTACTATTGTACCATAACATAAATACTAGACCGATGAACAACAGAAGAAGATATTCTGCAGATCAAATCTAAATTTCAACTTTTCTGTTTCGAACGCAAGATGTTTGTGTGTAGCCCTTCTGAGATCTGCTCTCATAC
This sequence comes from Thermobia domestica, assembly GCF_964235325.1. Classification (NCBI taxonomy): domain Eukaryota; kingdom Metazoa; phylum Arthropoda; class Insecta; order Zygentoma; family Lepismatidae; genus Thermobia; species Thermobia domestica. Next base: position 168,922 of record NW_027656017.1, read on the forward strand.
CTACGTGTAATATTTATAGTATAACAAGGAAAAGTTAGTTTTATATGAGTGGAGGGTTTATAGTCAATCAAGTTTGTGTTTTATATGTGAAGAATTTTTTGTATGAAACGAACGCTATGTCCTTTAGGCTAAAGGATACTATGGTAAAGGGAAGGGAACAATTATGGAAGAATTGATTTAATGAAAATCTGGAAGTAAACGCAGTACCAGAGAAAACCCATGAGCATTCCGTTGTCCACCACAAACTTCCTTAGCCAAAGGTCGAACCAGGTGTTCCACGCACCACGGTAAATGTTGTACCACTGAGCACCGTGCGCCCTTAGTTGGTGTTTTAGTTCAAATCAACAGAATAATGAAGAAAAGCATATATCTCAATAATTTAGTAAGGCATTAATTCCACTATTAGCGCGGATTTTGGGACCTTCCTTAGTACTACAATAGCATAGAGATCTCAAACATTCTTCCAAGTTATATATTAATTATTTGAAAACAAAGTAAAGGTTCACATCGCCACAAAAGGAAATTGCCACCATAATCTCTGTATTTCTCATCCACCGAGCTCGTATGGAATGAAATTCGTATGAGAGACAGTGAACACATGTCAATGAATATCAATGGACGCTTTCTAAGAACTGTTTTAGTTGCATAAATTCGCAAAAGTTGGATAAATTAATCAAACATATGCTTGAGATCTATAAAACTCTCACCAGTGTTAAGGATTGCACTTTTGTTTCCTTATGTGATCAATGATGTTTAGTTTGCAAAACGATTCCAAAAAACAGAGGTTTCTATGGGTATTGTACATTTTGTTTGGAAAATTCTGCAAGATCTCTAGTATGCCCAAACTTTGACAAATGACTGCACACACACACACACACACACACACAAACACACACACACACACAACAGTCGTATCAGCACATTATTTTTTTTACAAGGATCATTTAATATTTAGTTTGTTAGTCGAAGGTTAAAGTTTTCCTTAAGCACCGGGCCTGTATGAAACGTAATCTTGTAGTACAGGATTTCTCTACCTATGGGTAGCGAGAGGGTTTCAAAGGAGTCTCGAAGACAAGCGGAAAAATAAATATAATTATAATCTAATACCAGAAAACATTTTTAAATATTATTATGAATTTTGTTCTGATATGCATATTTTAATTTTTATACGTACCCTCAGGAATGGCAAAAAATATGACTACTAAACATTTTCAAGAGATGCAGAATTGTTTATAAAACAATTTTAATCATAGAGGTACGATATGAAACTAATGAGAACTACCTATTGAAATACCAGAAAAATATAACTGCAACAAAACTTCTATATTGAAATATAATTAAAACTGAAACCTAATGATATACCGGAGCATGCTGTGATTTCACTAATGACCCAATATCTGGTTCAATCTTCGTGACGTAGTTTTTAAAGTCATTTTCAACTGATAAGCTGTTTCTTGGCTTTGTTTTATTGCTTACTATATAAAAAACAACTTGCGGACAGATACGATGTTGTAAATGGAATGATTACTTTTGAAGCAGCATATACCAGATAAGGATATTCTACCCTCTTGAGCCAGAATTTGTCCTGTCCTGATATCTCAGCAATAGGTAGGTATATATATTATAAAACCCGCATGCATATTACAAACAAGATATTATAAGGGGGTCGCTGGCAAGAGGACGTGATAAAATGGGATCCGTAATAGGAATTAAGTTGAGAACCACTGCTGTAGTAAACGATTGTACACGAGTAAGCTTTACAGGGTTCAATGTTCTTGGACCAGAAAATCAAATATGATACTATGTGCACCGAGAGCATATGATGTTGTTTTAGCACATGGTGTTGTTTAATATTCTCCATTCTTCCAGTTTATTCTTGCTCTATCTATCTTTAGTCCGGACTCTACAATTGTTTCCAATTAATGTAAATCTAGGAAGAAAGTATCAATCAATATTCTTTGAGGAAGAAATTTATTTGACCATTCTCTTCGATGATTTACGCAAGAGCAAACCTCTTGTAAAATAATCACAAGAGGTTTTCTTCTGTGAATAGAGAGGTAGCACTGCCAAAACCAACAATTTCCCGATTTATCTATTGAAAAAAACAAGCTCTTGTGATTACTAGTATTTTCTACAAACAGAAAAGCAATAATGAATTTTCGCTCATATACACAAAATTAAAATCAATGCTTGGATAAACCTTCTTTCTCAGACCATGTAGAGTTGTATCTCTAATTAGAAACCGACAATTCAAGTGGCAAAGTGTATCTGAATTGACTAAAAATGGATTGATAAAAACTCCAGAAACCGAGAAATCCGCCTTACTGCTTTTGGAGATGTAAGGCGGAGAATAAAACGAAGAACTATTAAAAATTTGTTACCTCTCTTTTATGGTCAAACATAACGTTTCACCATAAAACTTGTGGCAATTGGACTCAATGTATCGATATAGTCCTCCGGTTATTTTGGACAATATTTAGCAAGCTATATTGCAAGGATCCCCACATCACAACAGACGCACGTATCAGCCCAACACGAGCTAATGATTACAAACAACCTAGCAGACAACAGGCCGACACGGAAGACACCAAGGAACACCGAAAACAGACGGACCTCACGAAAGGACACGAGGAGGACAAATAAAAGGAGGACCACCGAGGGACCCAACATTTGTCGACCAACTGATCGCGTAGCCTAAACCTTCCTATGTCGCTGTGGACTAGGAGCACCTCTTCCTTACCCTAGGGATGGGACTAGAGATCCCATCTTTAACTTATAATCCGATTCTAACCTACAACCTGCCAAAGTGTTCTGGAAACTGGCATGAGTGGAAGGGACACCCGGCAAAACATTTAGTATTCCATCACTTGGTCATTGAGGAAGAGAGATTGAATTAGAGACACTTGTATTTATTATGTTTTGTAATAAAATTTGGTGAAGGGGAAAAGACACCCGGCCTATCATTTGACTCTACCAAAACATTAGAATATAAATTACATGCCAAAGCTTTCTAAAAGTATTGGAGACACTTGAGGAATTTCTTCAGGTGCCATTCTAAACGAAAAAGAAAGTTCCAATGTACACCTCCTGGGGGGGACAAGCCTTAGGCAGCTAATGTAGGTGGGGATCGACTGACTCCTGGGATATGAAGTCAGCCTCTACCAGGTACCAACGGCCTCCTCAGAGGGAGGACAAGCAGGTAGAAGTCAATGTACATTCTCGTTCTTAGTAACTGTCCAAAAAAGGTAGATGAGCTACAAAATGGTCATTAGCATGGAGATGTGTAAAGGAAATCGGAACACTAACACAATATCTTTTTCCCAGAAGGGACGAAAGAGAAGAATAAATATAATAATGGTTGTTTTTGAGGTAAAACATTCCGGAGGTAAAATAGTCCCCCGTTCGAATCCCCTGGTGGGAACCAATCCGAGAAGAATAATCAGACGGGGAAATATTATAATAACTTTCATTCCCGCATAGGAAACTGTGACGTCCAATTTGTTAGACGTTTGGACAAATTTGGAAATTTAAAAGTGAAAATGAATGAATGTAAAGTGAACACAGTGAACTTAAGTGAAGCGTGATGAATAGGGAAAAGTGACAAAGGTATCAGGAAATTTCACTACATTCTCTTGGGGTGGAGTCAAGGCCGAGAATGGTGTCACGATAGTAATGAAGAACGAAGGAGAAAGTATCGTAATCAATGTGAAATGCGGCATTGACCGCTTGGTGTTCGTAAAACTAAGTACAAGTTGATACTGTGATAATACAACCGGATATGTCAGGAATCGACCATGAAGACAATGTAGTGGAAGTAATACACTATTAGATTAGTGACACAATGCGTCAGCAGAGAACAGGTAAAACAACCAACCACAGTAATGGGAGATTACAACAGCATAATAGGAGAAGGAGTTGCGAATAAGTTGTTCGGACTATATAAACTAGGTAGAAGGAACTACGAGGCCAAATGGTTATCGACTTCTGTAGACAACATGGGGGCGCGGTGGCTCAGTGGTAGAGCGTTCACCTCCGGTGCTTGGGGTCCCTGGTTCGATTCCAGCTCGCGCCGTGTGGACTTTGTGGTGGACAAACACCGTGTCGTGGGTTTTCTCGGGGCTCTTCCGTTTCCTCCCACTTTCTTCATTGCACCATTTCACTCATTTCTCATTATCACCGTCTCCTTTAGCCTGATCGGCATAACTGTGGGACGTTAAACTTAAAGATTTCATTTCATTTTTTCTGTAGACAACACGATATAGTGGTTACAAACATGGGAATTAAGAAAATAAAAACCAAGCTGTACACGCAAAAAAGCCCAGGAAAAAAGAAACGCTATCAAATCGGTTACATTTTTGACAAGCAACGTTTCAGGAATAATGTACGAGCGTGAAGACACCAACGGGAGCAGACGTTGATTGTGGTTACAATGTCTTGGTAGTGTAAGTGCGAAAATGGTTAAAGTCAATCAAGCAAAATGAGAGAAGAAATCGAAAATGGAATTTAGAACGAATTGAGTTGAGTGGATTTTAGTTTAGCGTCCCTTTCAGCGGCTAGGCTATATGAGACGTGGACCTACTGATTAAAGTGGAATGCGAACCACATGAGCTCCCGCCGTGAGGAAATTAGAACGAATAAGGGACATAAACAGTGGTGTGATAGAAGATTGAAAAGAAATCTGTATACTGGGCGACATGCCAAGCAATGTAGAAAATAGCTAGAAACATTTAAAAAAATAATTGACATATTCTACAATAACATTGACAGGGTTGAAAGAGCATTGAGGAAAACATGGATAATTTAAGCGATGCTTACGAAGATGGAAGAATTTTTTAAAAAAATGAAGATTATGTACATCAAAGAATGAAGAAGATTGAATAATACTTGAGAAGAGCAACGGACAAAGTCAAAGAAAACTACATGGAACAGATTAGTGAGGAAATAATAGAACTTCAATAGCGCGGCAGATATGATCTATTGTGTCAGAAAACACAATAATTAGGATGGGGAGCTAATTAAAATATAGGTACCTTTGGAATCGAGGACTAACAAGGTCATGTAGAAACTGACTGGCAAAGATTCCTTAGTATTTTGGAGGAGCACATAAAAGATCTGTATGATCAAAAGAACCACCCCAAAGATATAACGATCGAAGCAGAGGAAGAGGTATGTGATGAAGAAAAAAAGTCCCAGCGTGTTGAAAAGTGAAATAGTATAAACCATCAAAACTCACTGACTTAATTCTTCGGTAGCAAGAAGAAACCAGATTATTAACTTTTGGTTGTTTTGATAGAAACCCAAACGATGTTCATGAATTTCCTAAAATTATGATGAGAAAGATCACTGGGATATGAAATACTAAGGAATAATCATGTGAGAAATAAGAGTATTGTATAATGTTGTAATGAGAGAAAACAACTGAACTCAAGAAGCATCATCATCCTACAAATAAGTACTAAAATAAGGATATTGCTAATGTGTTATGCTAATGTGTACTAAGCTAATGTGCTAATGTACAGTATTTTCGAAGAATCAGTTACTCACCAATAATCAAAGTTGTAGTCAGCTTCTTGGAATGCTATTTCTTTACCCTCTACTAACCAGACTTCCTCTGATATATACGTATGCAAACATTTCCAAAGTTCTTGTTTTGTTGTCAACGTACATTATAAACAAATTTTAAAAGTGTTCATATTTACATTGCAATATTATGATCTGTTACACAACTACGTGTCATATGTAGTTACCTGATGAAGAGCACGAAAGTCAAAGTAAGGAAATGGGTAAATACTATGCCAGTTTGATTTAATCAACAATTACAATCATTCAGTTTAAAGAGAATTCACTCGTTGAACGGCAAGATATACGTATTTTTGCAGTTTTTTTTATTTTAAACAAAAAAAGTTAGGACGTACTTTCTTTAATTTAACATTACATCATATTTTAATATTAAACTTTGATTGCAGTTTTCTTTGAAGACAAAATACATTGCATGAGTTCGTTAACTCCTAAAAATAATGTAATAGCGGCGGTTACATGGAGAGTGATATTAGAAATTTTCGATTAGTAACAGAGAATAAAATGATTTATATATAGTACCATTTATTAGCATATTGTAATAAATGCTTAGTTAGTAGCCCTACATAAAAATCCGACCTCGTACCCCACCTTCTTGTATGATTGTTTGCGCCGATACTGGAGGAGCCTGAAACATCTTACTTAGAACGCATACTAGTTCCTGTGTTCATTCCTTCAACTGCTGGCGATAGGACTCATAGTTTCCAAGTTAGCTCGTTTTAAAACATGATTCTTTTTCTTAATTTTGGTGGTTTAAAACCTAGGAAGAATGCGTTTGTCGCCTCAGGTTCATTGGAGTTTGTCTCTTTCAATTCATATAAAGGGACTCCTCTTGGACTTTTGTGATCTTATTTTTTCGCATACTATGTGCTTATATATAAAGACTTCCACTTAAATGGTTCCTGGTTTGCTTAGATACAGTATGGTCTTTTAGAACCAATCAGACATTCGAATGAAATCATACGCACTCCTCGGGGAATACATAAATTTTTGTGAATATTTATTTTTTAAAATATGCCGAAAGTTATTTGGTAACACTTGGGATTCAGGAGTGGTTCAGTGGTAGGGGGTTGACTTCTAGTGTATGAGAGACCTGGTTCTATCCCAGCTCACACCAAGTGAGCTTTGTGGTGGACAAAAATTATGTCCGTGGATTTTCACGAGATTTTCCTGTTCCCTCTCACATTCTTTATTGCACCATTTCATTCGTTCTCATAATCACTGTCTCCTTTACCATACACAGCATAACTGTACTATGTAAAACTGAAATATTTTGTTGAATATAGGTAAATAGGGCTTGCTTTGAAAGTAGGGTGAAAGGCAGAATTGAAAATGAAATAGAAATCTTTGAGTTTTACGTCCCACGGTTATGCCGGTTAAGCTAAAGAGACGGTGATGATGAGTAATGAATGAAATGGTTTAATGAAGAAAGTGGGAGGAAACGAGAGAACCCCGAGGAAACCCACGCACAGAGGCAGAATTGAGACATAATGGACATGTATGTATTCTCAAGGCAATGCGCAAAAATAATATCATAAACAAAATAATAATAATAATAATAATAATAATTTTTAACAATTGGTTTTATGTTCATACTTCCAGAAATTCCATATCCGTGGAAGCCTTTGTTCTATAAATGTTTTTTGCTCTTCAAATTGAAGCACAATTTGTTAAAGGGAAGGGTATAAAAAAAAAGTCATCACATGCACAAGTAAAGATAAACGGACAACAAAAGTTAGAAATAAAAGCCAAAAATAACTCTATGGAAGAGCAATTACTAATTCACATTTTTCTGGCTTTGAGTCAAGTGGAAGTTTCCGTCAGGTCAGCACCTACACAATGTCCGTAATGCAGTTGTTTTCCCTATATAAAAGATAGCATGTGATGTTTCCACTAAAATACAAAGCATGTAAATGGTCATAATTTTATTAGGTACTGGTAAATGACAATATGTGGTCATGAATCAGCCTGTGACAAGCGTATGGCACGCAGACTTTAAAAAAGTTAAGAATTAGCTAAAATTGTTATCGTAACGATAGCTCCATTATCCTGGAGAAAAGTTAATAAAATTAGTTGTTATAGTTGTAGTCCAATATAACATCTCGATTCGCTTGTCATTGTTTCAATAATTGAAAAGGAAAATAGTAAAAAACAATGTAAAGAAACAATATGGTATTATGTAAAAGATAACTAAATAGATTTCCATTCAAAGTCCTTACACATATTTCTTCTCTCTCTTTAGAGCAAAATACAATATTCGCTTCCGCAATTGCAAACAATGGAACAACTATTCTGTCTAATTACGGCTATTGTTTGCGGGAATGATGTGGCTTCTATTTGTCCAAGTGCAATCATTTTTTTTTCAAAGGGAATCGATTGTGTTCTTTATTTTAAGAATAATAGAAAGTATTTTTGTTCATTTTAAAGTTTCAACTTTTTTCGTTTTCTTCTTCTTCTTTGTATAGCTCGTTAATTTGCTAACTATCTATTATTACTTGTTTTAAAACTGTAAATTCCTATTCAAAAGAGCACTCGTACCTCTTTGTTCAAAAAATGAAATTAAGAAATTTTAATATCATTTAGTAGATCATTTTCCTATCTGCTGTGCTTCATAAGTGTTTCCTTTCCTTCAATATGTAAAACTTAGGACCGAAATATAATAACGTATGAACGTCTTGATAAAACTCAACAGAAAATTGTGTTGTGTGTGGTATCACGTGTTGGCAAATATTAGTTGATAGCATGGGTTATATCTATCTATCTATCTATCTATCTATCTATCTATCTATCTATATATATATATATATATATATATATATATATATATATATATATATATATATATATATATATATATATATGTGTGTGTGTGTGTGTGTGATAGTATGTGATCAAAAGTACCCGGGCATTCCCAAAAACATATGTTTTTCATATTAGGTGCATTGCGCTGCCACCTACTGCCAGGTACTCATTCTAAGTGACCTCAGTAGTCATTAGACATCGTGAAAAAGCAGAATGAGGCTCTCCGCGGAACTCACGGACTTCGAACGTGGTCAGGTGATTGGGTGTCACTTGTGTCAGAAGTCTGTAGACGAGATTTCCACACTCCTAAACATCTCTAGGTCCACTGTGTCTGATGTGATAGTGAAGTGGAAACGTGAAGGGACGCGTACAGCACAAAAGCGTACAATCTGACCTCGTCTGTTGACTGACAGAGACCGCCGACAGTTGGAGAGGGTCGTGAAGTGTAATAGGCAGACATCTATCCTGACCATCGTACATGAATTCCAAACTGCATCAGGATCTACGAACTGAGGTGAGGAAACTTCATGGACGAGCGGCTGCTCATAAGCTACATATCAGGCAGGTAAATGCCAAACCTCGTCTCGCTTGGTGTAAGCAGAGTAAACATTGGACGATTGAACAGTGGAAAAACGTTCTGTGGAGTGATGAATCACGGTACATAATGTAGCCATCCGATGGCAGGGTGTGAGTATGGCCAATGCCCGGTGAACGTCATTTGTCAGCGTGTGAAGTGCCAACAGAAAAATTCGGAGGTGGTAGTGTTATGGTGTGGTCGTTTTTCCTTGGAGGGGGCTTTCACCCCTTGTTGTTTTGCGTGTCACTCTCACAGCGCAGGCCTACATTCATGTTATAAGCACCTTCTTGTTTCCCACTGTTGCAGAGCAATTCGGGGATGACGATTGCATCTTTCAACACGATCGAGCACCTGTTCGTACTGCACCGCCTGGGGCGGACTGGTTACACGACCATAACATCACTGTAATGGACTGGCCTGCACAGAGTCCTGACTTGAATCCTATAGAACACCTTTGGGATGTTTTGGAACGCCGACTTCGTGAAAAGCCTCACCGACCTACATCGATAACTCTCCACAGTTCAGCATTTCGTGAAGAATGGGCTGCCATTTCCCAAAAAATCTTCTAGCACCTGATTGAAAGTATGCCTGCGAGAGTGGAAGCTGTCATCAAGGCTAAGGGTGGGCCAACACCGTATTGAATTCCAGCAGTACCGATGGAGGGCGGTGGGAAGTTGTAAGTCATTTTCAGCCAATTATCCGGATACTTTTGATCACATAGTATATATATATCGACAGTACTTTGCAGCTACCCCGTATCTCAGAAACAAAACACAACTTTGCAAAAGAAGAAAACGTTTGAAAAAGTTGGGAGTCAGTTGAGTCAGTGACATTTAACTTGTCTCCAACTTTTTCAAACGTTTTTTTTTTTTAATACGAGGTAGCTGCAAAGTACCGTCGATATGTATCTTGTTCTAAGCTCCATTGTGGTTAATGTACATGTTTAGTGCGAAAGTCCCAATTTCGGTTCGCGTTGGGAGTTCATGTGTTCCGGAACTGTTTAATTTGTAGGTTCACGTTGATATAATCTCGGTGCTGAAAAAAGACGCAAAACTCCAAATCAACCTACTATACATATATCTTGTTAATATAATTCACTTGATTTATGGCGATAAGGAAAAAAGCGGCAAACTGGAGAAATTACGCATTATATAATTATCACTCGCATGTTGAACTGGTCGGGTGGAAAAGTTACAATCGTGATTGTCACGTATTTCCACATCGGCTAACAAGAACGTCGTCTGAATTTATACAATTCTTTGAATGTACTGAATAACCGGTGGTGCTATTCAGCCTGTTTGCTAGAACCGGTTGTTAAAATATTCCGAGTTCGAAGAGCTATTTGTTTTACCCAGACATACAAACATAAACTCGCATGACCTAGCCAAGAATGAAAAAAAGGAAAAGAAACAGATTTTCGAAAACATCTCTGTACTTCTAACGTTGTGAAAACAATTGTTATAATTTAGTAGGCAGGAAGAAATTTTAACATGAATTCTGGAATTTTTGCCCGAAATACTGGGATCTGTGGGTATAATGAAAGTGGACACATATATAATGCCCATTACATGTATTATCTACATGTTTTTGAATGCCTCCAATACCTGCACTCTTTCCGGAGATATGCGCCTTCGAAGCGATTTGTAGAAAACATTGTGTTCTTTTTTATCGCTATCTCGAACAATTGTTTTTCATTAATCATACTATCATTCCTGAAAACGGGCCATTTCCTGGTGAAACACCAAATATTTTATATACAGTGTGTTTCAAATTAACACCGACAACGTTTTGGAGGTGATTCCCGACACCAAGATAAGACGAAAAGTATAGACCCACCTGGGTGCAAAATGCTGCCTCTCGGAGTTATAGGCTACCGAAGACATAAAAAAGCGAACTTTAAAGGTCCATAGGTCCAAAATAATGGGGCCTACAGTACTTAGAACAATACCTCACTTAGAAACTACTATGTGCTCTATCCAAAAATCCTAAAGGACTCATGCAACATATTTTATAAATTGAGTTCGGCTACGAGCATATAATTTGAAGAATACACCAAGTACCTCTACAAAAAAGAAAGAAAGATAGATAGAAAGAAAGAAAAGAAAAAAGAAAAGAGAATGTTGCAGAAGTACCGCAGGGTTCTGAAACATTTATATTTGGATAGGCCAGATGCTAGTTCCTAAGTGATGTCTTGACACTACTACGGACCCATGGACCTTTAAAGCTAACTTTTTCATGTTTTCGGCGGCCTATAACTCCGAAAAGAAGCATTTCTGCACCTAGGTTAGTATATACTTTTTGTCTTATCTTCGTGTCAGGAATAACCTCCCAAACGTTTTCTTTGTTATTTTGTAACAAAGTGTGTATATATAATATATGATGTTTCACAAGGGCCCTATTTTCAGAAAGAGAGAGAGAGAGAGAGAGAAACGGTTATATATACAGAGAGAGATAGAAGCGGTTGTTAAAATTTTAGAATAGCACCACTATAAGTAACCCAGAAAGTTTGTAATTTACAATCAATTCTGATGAAAATGTTTATCTGCTACGATAATCGGAGACATTCAGGACCGATTGGATAAGCTTGCATATGTGCATTATTTTTATTCATATTAGTTTCATTTTTTGTATATAGTTTAGTGGTGTTAGTGAATTCTTTGTGATTATTTTAGTGATTTTCTGGTGAGTTTTAGTGAGTTGTGTTTGCATTGGCTGGCAACAGTGCCTTCAGTGTTCTATTCAAGTTGTGTCTGTGCATTCGACAATGTGCTGCGAAGTGCAACTAGGCAAGCATATTCATTAATAGTTTCAGAAAAGCATATTTATTCATAGGTTTTAGAGAAACACTTATGTTCATTAATATACAAGATTCACATGTTCTTAACGGTGTTTTAGAGTGTTACTCAGTTTATGTGTGATCGAAGACAAAGTATGATGGTTAGCAAGCAACATGTGGTTTAGCTAGCAGCAAGTAACGATTACTGCAGAAAGATGTTAAGATAAGTAATTCATTGTACTAATATTTAAGTATTATATCAGTATATTAACATATGAACAAAGCATGTTATATTTATCATATTAACACATGTATCTTTAAATAAGAATTGAAGCAAGTAACATCTAAAATATTCGTCAAGTCTTATTTCTCGTTCCTTCATGATATCTAGGTGAATCAGTAATATGGGTTTAATCAAACAGTTTATTAGCTGTGGTTGTGATATGCATGAGTTGTAAATAAAGTACATAAACATATCACCCCTTTATACATCATCACTTTTTTGGTCCTCCGTCCACCGGATATCAGAACGAGAAACGTGACTGCATTCTTTGTTCTCGTGTGTGTTTGTGTGAGTGCTGGCTGTCATAGGCAGGACAGAACTGTTCATATCAGTACAGTGGTGTGTGTGCATTCAACCCAGCTGAATTCAAGGTTACACGTTTGTAGGTCACTCAGAAGTAAAAAAATATATATATATATATTGTCAGCGGTTTGAGTAGTTAAAGAAAAAAGAAAGACTGAAACAATGGCAGAAGTGCAGTTGGGTCAATTAATTAAGAAACGTGCTTCGGTCAAAGGTCAGGCAACAAGAATACAGACATTTCTTCAAAAACTACAGAATGAAAATAAACCTAGCATACAAGAAGCAAGAACAAGGCTAGTTGCACTTGAAGGGGTTTTTATTAAGTTTGATTAGATACAGTCAGAAATAGAGCTCTTGGATGAGACGGGTGAACAAGAAACGCACAGAATTACATTCGAGGAACTGTATTATGATTCAAAGGTTAAGTTACAAGAATTTATTGATAGTTTTGAACAAAAAACGGACTCAGGGGCAGCAAATAACAAAGCTGCAAATTGTGGTAGTAGTTCAGTACAATTGCCTAAAATTTCCTTGCCCACATTTTGCGGTAAATACGAGGAGTGGTCGCCCTTTAAGGACATTTTCATTTCCCTTATTCACAATAACGAATCATTAAGTACAGTTTGTAAGTTTCAATATTTGCGCACATCACTCAAGGGAGAAGCGTTTACATTAAGAGCAAATCTGCCAACGGTAGAAGTAAATTACGAAATTGCATGGAAGCTTCTTGTTGAACGCTACGAAAACAAACGGTTGATAGCTTCGACATATGTACGAGGGTTGCTCAATATCAAGCCAGTAACGAAAGAAAACGCTAAAGACATTAGACAATTTGTAAATACAGCACGTAGTAATTTTCAAGCCCTTGAAGCATTGAATTTGGACAAACCTTTGCATGACGTACTACTAACACAACATTTAGTAGAAAAACTTGATTCGGCAAGCAAAAGGGAATGGGAAGCTGAGCAAAGTAGTGACTCCTTTCCATCGTTATCGGAATTATTTTCATTTTTAGAAGGTCGTTGTCAAATGTTAGAAAACATTCGTCCTACTCAATCTGAAAGTACTTATGACAACAAAAGTGTAGATTCCAAAGTAAAAAGAAAGAATAACAGTCAAGTGAATTCGTTTGTTACTGTGCTTCCAAATGCATGTAATATTTGCCGTAGCAACGAAACACATGCTGTTTTTCGTTGCCCAGAATTTCTGAGTGCCAACATTAATCAAAGAAAGGAGCTCGTAAAGCAAAATAAACTATGTTTTAATTGCTTAGGTAATAAACATCAAGTAAATGCATGCAAATCAAGTACTTGTAAGAAATGTAATTTTAAGCATAATACACTGTTGCATGAAGATACTGCTCAGGAGGCTACTAACAAAGACAGTTCAAGCAAAACAAATAACAATAATACTAATGTACCTAAAGTTAAGGAACAGAACCAGGTTAAAGTTCAACCACAGGACTCTTATTGCTCATTAAAGATTAATTATGGTCAGCAAGTCTTATTAGCAACAGCGTTAGTTAACGTAACAGACACTAAAGGTCGTTTTCAACAATGCAGAGTGTTATTAGATGCAGCGTCTCAATCGAATTTTGTAAGCGAAGCTTTAGTTCATAGATTAGGTCTCAAGAAAACGAAAAATCGTGTTCCCATTAGAGGTATCAATTCTGTAACCTCCGAAGCTTAGCACAGTGTTGAAGTTCATATTTATTCAAGAACATGTGATTTTAATGCAGTGGTCGATTGTTTAGTATTGCCAAACATTACAGGTTGCATACCTTCTAAGGATATTGATTACAGTAATTGGAACTTGCCAAAGGATATTTGCTTAGCCGATCCAAATTTTCATCGCTCGTCGTCAGTAGACATGCTTACAGGTGCGGGGTTATTCTACAGTCTCCTTGAGCCAGACCAGAAGACTAGGAAAGGACATTATCCAGTTTTGCAGGAAACGAAGCTAGGATACGTTGTCGTCGGAAATATGCCTTCAATACCCGAAGAAGCCAACCAGTCGGTAATTTCATGTTTTGCTCAGATGGAGACAGACTTGGATACACAATTGAGAAAATTCTGGGAACTCGAAGATCTTCAGACTAAGATTTACACGCCGGAAGAAGAAAATTGTGAGAAGCATTTTTTTTAAAAAATACAACCAGAAATGGAGATGGAAGATTTATTGTCAAATTACCAAAGAAGGAAGAGAATGCAGCTTTAGGAGAGTCTTACAACATGGCACTACAAAGATTTAAGCAGCTTGAAAGAAGATTGCTACAAAATCCTGAGTTTCATAAACAATATGCCGCCTTCATGGATGAGTATTTAAGTTTGGGTCACATGCGAAAAGTTACAGAAGAAGACGTGAACAGCAGCAGCAGTTGTTATCTTCCACATCATCCTGTATTCAAGATGGACAGTACAACAACTAAATTAAGAGTGGTTTTTGATGCAAGTGCAAAAACGTCTAATGAGTTGGGCCAATTGTTCAAGATGACTTGTACTCCATTATTTTAAGGTTTCGGTTGTATCCAGTTGCATTTACAGCAGACTTAGAGAAAATGTACCGCCAAATATTAATTCATGATGAGGATAAGTGTTTACAACGCATCCTTTGGAGAAATTCAGTAGAAGAACCGATCCTGTCGTATGAGTTACAAACAGTGACGTACGGGACTTCGTCAGCGTCCTTCTTGGCAACAAGATGTCTGAAGAAAATAGCGGAGGAAAATTCCAAGGAAATTCCAGAAGCAGCAGAAGTAATAAAACACAATTTCTACATTGATGATGTGTTGAAATCAGTACCAAACGTGTCAAAGGCCTTAGAACTACCGAAGGATATTATTAATATTTTAAGCAGAGCAGGTTTCAAGCTTTGTAAATGGAGTTCTAACAAAGAAGAAGTACTTCAAGGAGTTCCTGAAGACTTCAGGGAAAAACAACAGCCAATCATACTTGGTCAGCAAGACGGTCTTAAGACTTTAGGAATAGCATGGAGTCCATTAACAGACAAACTTATAATTTCGAACAAAATTTGTAAACACGGAGCTGCAATAGAAAGTAATGTTGCAATGACAAAAAGACAAGTCGTCAGCATAGTGTCATCTATCTTCGATCCATTAGGTCTAATCGCTCCAATTGTCATCAAATACAAGAATTTCTTACAGGAGTTGTGGAAGACAGGGATGGATTGGAATGACCCATTAGACACAGTCCTACAAGTTGAGTGGAATCAATTAATGTCTTGGTTACCTGCGATGGCGAAGATACAAATTACAAGAAACGTAATGTCTTCGGAGAACGTTAAGGAAATTCAATTACATGGTTTTTGCGATGCAAGTGAAGAAAATTTTGGAACAGTAGTGTACATCAGGGCTACAGACGAACAAGGAAACATTGAAGTCAATTTACTTAGTTCAAAGTCGAAGGTTGCACCACTGAAGAAGCAAACTTTGCCTAGATTGGAATTATGTGGAGCACTGTTACTTTCGAAGCTAATAGACAAAACGCTATCCATATTGAATATAGAGGTCAGTGGTATACACCTGTGGACAGACTCGACGATAGTTTTGTCATGGATCAAATCACCTCCCAATCGTTGGAAGACATTTGTATCCAACAGGGTGGCTCAAATTCAGAGAATCACATCAATCAATCAATGGCACCACGTGCCTATTAAAGAAAATGCGGCAGACATAGTTAGTCGAGGAGCGGATCCCAATACTCTTATTCAGTTTCGAGAATGGTGGCATGGTCCAGAGTTTCTTCACACAGCAGAATGGCCATGTCAAGAACAAAATGAGCCAGCTAATATTCCAGAAGAGAAGAAAGTCATGATAAGTTTGGTGGCAGTTCATGAAACAAGCTTAATGAAAAGGTATTCATCGTTAAACAAAATGTTGAGAGTAGTAGCATATTGTTTGCGATTAAAACATAATTGTCTTTCCAAGAAATTAGAAAGAAAAACCGATAGTCTTGACGCTTCGGAACTTCGTTTAGCGTTACACAGATGTATCAAGATAGTACAACATACTACCTATCATCAAGAAATATTGAACTTGCAGCAACAAATGGAAGTTTCAACAAAGAGCCCAATCAAGGATCTTTTTCCATTTCTGGACACGGAAGGAATGCTAAGAGTAGGAGGAAGATTGAAACATTCAAACTTGGAGTACGACTATAAGCACCAATTCATCCTACCTGCAGGTCATCATTTCACCCATCTGATAGTCAAAGAAGAACATAAAAGGTTGCTTCATGCAGGACCACAGCTTCTTATTGCATCTTTGCGTACCAGATATTGGATTCCAAGAGCTAAGAAGATGGTCAAGGCAATAGTACACAATTGTTTGGTTTGTTTCAAGTGGAGATCAACAAGTTCATCACAGTTAATGGGACACTTACACAAGGAAAGAGTAAATGAAGCAAGACCATTTGTACACGTGGGAGTGGACTACGCAGGATTCTTTTATGTCAAGCCCACGATTCGCAGCAAAATTCAAATGAAGGTATATGCAGCGTTGTTCATCTGTTTAGCCACTAGAGCAGTTCACATAGAAATAGTTTCAGACTTAACTTCTCAAGCTTTCATCGCAGCATTGAAGAGATTTGTTGCTAGGCGAGGTAAATGCTTATCTATCTGTAGCGACAATGGTTGAAACTTTGTTGGCGCCAATCGAGAATTGCAACAATTTTTTGAATCTAAGACTAACCGAAAGGACATCCTGGAATACTCAGCTCAAGAAGGTTTAGAATGGAAATTCATTCCTGCCAGATCTCCTCACGTGGGGTCATGGGAAAGTTCAATAAAATCCATGAAGTACCACCTACGGCGTGTAGCAGGAACTGCAAGTCTGACATACGAAGAGTTGAACACGTTACTTATTCAAATTGAAGCCATTCTAAATTCAAGACCATTGACAGCCATTTTCAACGATCCTACAGATCCAATGTATCTCAGTCCAGGACATTTTTTAATGGGAGCTACACTTCTCAGCCTTCCGGAACCAGATCTACTAGACGTGCCTATCAACAGACTAGGAAGATGGCAAAGGATTCAACAAATGAAGCAGCATATTTGGAAACGTTGGTCAAGAGATTACCTCAACCAGTTACAACAAAGAAGAAAATGGAAGTCAGCTCAACCTAATTTACAACCGGGCATGGTCGTATTGTTAAAAGAAGACAATGTTCCTCCTCAAGTGTGGAAGTTAGGTGTGATTGAAGAAGTTCATCCGGGCAGTGATAGTTTAGTGCGAGTGGCAACTGTGAAGTGTAAAAGTGGCATTTTTCGGCGCAGTGTTGCTAAATTAATTCCTTTGCCCCTAGAGCATTAATTGATTGTGTCCAATCAAGGAGGGGGAGGATGGATAAGCTTGCATATGTGCATTATTTTTATTCATATTAGTTTCATTTTTTGTATATAGTTTAGTGGTGTTAGTGAATTCTTTGTGATTCTTTTAGTGATTTTTCTGGTGAGTTTTAGTGAGTTGTGTTTGCATTGGCTGGCAACAGTGCCTTCAGTGTTCTATTCAAGTTGTGTCTGTGCATTCGACAATGTGCTGCGAAGTGCAACTAGGCAAGCATATTCATTAATAGTTTCAGAAAAGCATATTTATTCATAGGTTTTAGAGAAACACTCATGTTCATTAATATACAAGATTCACATGTTCTTAACGGTGTTTTAGAGTGTTACTCAGTTTACGTGTGATCGAAGACAAAGTATGATGGTTAGCAAGCAACATGTGGTTTAGCTAGCAGCAAGCAACGATTACTGCAGAAAGATGTTAAGATAAGTAATTCATTGTACTAATATTTAAGTATTATATCAGTATATTAACATATGAACAAAGCATGTTATATTTATCAAATTAATACATGTATCTTTAAATAAGAATTGAAGCAAGTAACATCTAAAATATTCGTCAAGTCTTATTTCTCGTTCCTTCATGATATCTGGGTGAATCAGTAATATGGGTTTAATCATACAGTTTATTAGCTGTGGTTGTGATATGCATGAGTTGTAAATAAAGTACATAAACATATCACCCCTTTATACATCATCACCGATTTACATCGTGATCAACATCCTGGGGGTTATTGACAAGCATCCCCTAAAGTGCAGGTTTTGTTGCTGCTATTGTGATTTATGAGAAAAGTGAATCCCCTCATATTTTTCTAGAACGAAATTAAAACATGACACATGGTTCCATTGCAATGTTGAACTCTATCAAATACACTACAAACCTCTCCACAATCATCAAATAATAACGGTCAATCGACATTCTATGTTTATTTAAATTTACAACCACACAAGATTTCAATGCACGCCAATAAAGGATGATGTAAGTTATCCATGATTTGCAAGATGAAACCCTTCCGCACCCAATGTATTCTTCTGAAACCTCCTACACTCATCATCACCTCTTTTGCTATCTTGATCTCATGTTTATAAGGAAAAGTTTTCCTGACGCACGGAAAGAGTAACATAATATTGACAAATTCTTCACGTTTCTTTTGTTTTCGATTCCAATTTATGATTGAACTATGCCAAGAGTGTATTGATTTTGCGTTAGTCTGCTCAACAAGCTGGTATTTTAATTTTCAATTTATGCAGCTTAGAATACGTAGCAATAGAGGTTTTTTTTAAAATATTATTTCAGTCATATTAACTCTATTTGTACGATGTTTTTCAATTACCGTTTCACTGGTTTGTTCGTTTAGTTTCCTTTTAACAACTTTTTCTGCACTGGCGTGATATACTGCATCCTAACGCTGGATCAAATATCATTGGTTTCCACAGTATTATGTAATTTAGGCTGCCTGAGCATGTACTCGTAAAATGCTTCCTTCGGAGTGGTGGATTCTCAAAGAAAGATTGGCTCGAAGTGTCTTTACTGATATACAGTAGAAACAGGACTTCTAAAGAAAATGAAAATGAAATGAAATTTTGAGTTTTACGTCCCACGGTTATGCCGGTTAAACTAAAGGAGACGGTGATAATGAGTAATGAATGAAATGGTGGAATGAAGAAAGTGGGAGGAAACGAGAGAACCCCGAGAAAACCCACGCACACGGTGTTTGTCCACCACAAAGTTCACTTGGCGGGAGCAGGGTTTGAACCCGAAACCCCTAGCACCAGAGGTGAACGCTCTACCACTGAGCCACAGCGGCCCCCAGGACTTCTAAAGATGCAGAGAAGAAGTGCTATGTGGGAGTCAGCGATGATTAACTAAATTATGTCAAATGCGCTAACAGTAATATTTTTTAAAAATAACAGAACCTGTTTCGTGTAATTCAGTTTTTATTTCAAACCTCTTGTACCAGCTCAAACATACAATCTTCGAAATTCATAACCAAAGACAATAAGGAAATACTTCTATAACATTATCCTGAATCAGGATATGCAACAATTTGTACAATCCTTGTACATCAACAAACTAGATAACTGACACTGAGCCTTATATCTGTTGCTTAATAATAATAATAATAATAATACAATTCTGCCCGTCCATAGAAATATTTCTATATATCTATATCTATCTATATCTATATCTATCTATCTATCAATCATGATCTATATAGACATTAGATAGAGTCTGTAGTAGGCGTCTAGACACCATAAAATAATATTAGATCTCTTGTTGGTGTTACTAATTGGTTTATTTTATTCTGTTACCAAGACGTGAGTGATAACATTTTATTAAGATCTTACATGAATGTATATTACAGTATGAAAAAGAATATTAATGAAACCACGATCCTCCTGTCGCAAAGTATTGTATAACACATAATGAATAGAGATCATATATTACATTAAACACATTCCAACACCTGTGAAAGGAGAAACTTAAATAGATTAACCTACGTACTTAGAGAAGTAGGAACTTAGAGTGATAAGACTCCATTTGAGCAAGTAACACCGGTTTTTACATTAACGAATCATTTTTTTGTAAACAAAACTAGTACATTATTATTATTGTACTGCTTTTTGTCTTTGTACTGTAATAATATGTTGAGGAACACTATGAGCATTCTTATGACACTTAATATCAACAGAATAACAAAGATAACAAAGAACATATTTACAACTACAATAATTCCCACCGTTTTCCAAATTTGAATAGGTCTTGATATATATTAACAAAGCGAATAATGGGACGTGAATTAATAGTAAAGAAGCTAAAGTAAGTAACTATTTACATATGAAAGCGAAATTTGCACTGTCAAAAATTCTAGTCCCGTAACGGCTTTCTGCGAATTCGAAGCAGAAAAATTATAAAGTGAAAGGTAAAAGCTCTAGTAAAAGAAGTATTTTCTTTTTAATAAATTTTATTGTATTTGGCAAGCAGTTCATTTTGTCTCTTCAAGCGAACAGTTAAAAAAGAACTTCAAGTTTCTAAAGTTTTACATTTATAACGATT
Organism: Thermobia domestica; assembly: GCF_964235325.1. Taxonomy (NCBI): domain Eukaryota; kingdom Metazoa; phylum Arthropoda; class Insecta; order Zygentoma; family Lepismatidae; genus Thermobia; species Thermobia domestica. Next base: position 189,659 of record NW_027656017.1, read on the forward strand.
TACTGTCCAGGATATTGAGAAATTCACAATTTCGAAGCATTACTCTTGTCTCTGTATATTATAGTCATTGTTGACCATCCATGTTAAGTCTGAGATTAGATTTCACTACCATATATTTCTCATCAATGTTAGTTCTTTTTAGTTCAGTCAGTCAAGAAAAAAAATCTTAAAAGCATCCGTACGCATATCTTTTGTCAAGAAATTGAGGACAATTCTTCTTACCAGTACTTTTTTTTTTTGTACAGCTGCAGTTATGCGTCAACAACACGCTTGCTTACCAACACGATGGAGCTTCCGCTAACTTAGCACTTGCTGTTCATGAACGTCTGTAGATAGGGTATAGGTCTCAAAATGCACGACCCTCTTATCTTTGGCCGCCTCGATTCCAGATCTTACAACACAAGACAATGTCCTGTGCACCAAATCATACGTCAGGGAGAAGCGATATGTGGACAATGATATTCTAGCTGACAAGATTGGTCGAAGTATTAAAGTTTGTAATGCCACAGCTACTAAAGCGGATGAGTTAGAGGACGTGGAGATATATACATCTGTGCAGGGTAATGGAGCAGGGGCGTCATTTAGGGGGGCAGGAGGGGGCAATTGCCCCCCCAAAAGTTTGAGGAATACATATACTTTAATAGATTGTCTACTAATATACTAATACAAAACGTGAAAGTCTTATGTCGGTGGTGCTCTTTCCCCCCCCCCCCCAACCGAAGTCTGAAATGACGCCCCTGTAATGGAGGTGTGCATACTAACGGTTTATACCAGATTATCATAAAATAAGTATCGCTGTTCAGAGAACTCTATAGACGTTGTGACCACTTAACCACTTGTCAGAATGCAACCAAACCTGGTATTAGTACATTTGGGAATATGCAGAAGCGATTGTTGTAGAAAACAAAATTAGTTCCAATTTTCGCCACCAGAGGTAATTGTGGCCTGTACAACACCAAAAAGTGCAGCGTAAAAGAAGAACGACGCTAGTGATGCTAAATGATAAGAAAGACTGTAATTAATTCTATTGTGGGTCTCGTGGCATTGATTAACAATGCTACTAATACCCCGTGGTCAGTGCTGCATTTACGGAGGGGGGGGGGGTCTTTTAAACTGAAGCGTCCTTTTAAGATTCTTGGATGTCTTACAAAAGCGAAGTTAAATGTTACATTTCCTGTGGTCGCTAAAATGCAAGCTCCCTCCAAAATTCCAGGAAAAGATTAGTGTCAAATCTCGCATCCAGAGGCTATTGTGTTTCTGTTCAGTGTTAAGTACGGTGATGGAAGCAGGCCCGTATCCGCGGGGGGTCTAGGGGACCTTGACCCCCTAAAGTTTCACTGGCCCTCTAAAATTTCCACGGTAGGCTTCCAATTGTACTATAATATGGTGATGAACTATAGTATGGTTGGATTGGGGTCCCCCAAAGACCTACATTTTTGGTCTGGCTACGGGCCTGTCTCGGTCTCGTCTCGGTATCGTCTCGAATTATCGAGACGAGACCGACACCGAGACGGCCTTTTATATACCGAGACGAGACCGAGACCGAGACCGAGACGGAGCTCTATAAATCGAGACGAGACCGAGACGAGACTTAGGTCAGTCTCGAAAGTCTCGGTCTCGTCTCGAATATTGATATAGACAACTATTAAGATTGACCTTTACTCAAAATTTCTTTTGTTGCTGTATTAAGTAATATGGAAACAGTTGATTAATATTCAGAGGCGTATTTAGGGGATTACTATCGGACTGAAGCCCCTCCCGAAATAGATTTATGATCATTTTTTCGCATTGCACGTACAACACAAATATTTCTTACTTGTTCTCAAGTCTCTCCCGAAACAAAACCCACTGCTGATGTGTATAGTCATCTCTGTCTCCCTCTCTTAACATATATATATATATATATATATATATATATATATATATATATATATATATATATATATATATATATATATATGTACCAGCGGATCTAGGATATGATCGAGGGAGGGGCTAAACCATAGTTTGACATTTTATCCAGTGTAAAGAAAGAAGTACGATTGAAGCCCATTTTATACAGTGTATGGCTGAGCGTCAAGGGGAGGTATAACCCCTTTAACACTCCCCTTGGATCCTCGCCTGTATATCATATCTAATACAAGTAAATGGAAGAGTTTGTTTGTCTGTGTGTCTGCGTGTTTGTCTTTCTGATTGCCTGTGTGCGGCCTGGGGACCAGACGAGTGTCCAAGAGTTACGAAATTTGGTTAATGTCCCAGGCCTCAGACCAAGAAGAAGCGTTTTTTTTTTTTTTTTTTAATTTTGAATCAGGAGGGTCGTTTACCGGGACTTGTAAAAGTAGTAGAAAATGACCGATATTAGTGTCAAATGTATAGTTTTTGCGGTCGTTGAGATCAATGGTGTCACTTCCATTAGCGATGACTTTCAAATTCAGCTACCAGTGCATGCGGGTCGGGGAGGGGGTACCGAGACATGTAAAAATAATACAAAATGACCAATATTAGTGTCAAATACATAGTTTTCGCGGTTGCTGAGATAGTGATACTCCCAAAGGCCTTGACTTCCAAATACTGGTCCCATAGGAAAAATGGGTATTTCATCTAGTTATATGTAATAGTCATATATATTAAAAATTCTGATTTTTTTTAACATGCTGTGTGAAATATGGAAGGGGAAATTCTTCTAGATACTCTGCAATACCACTAGATAAACAAACAATGTTGCCAACGCAACATAAAGTTCTAATTTCTCAAATTGCACTACGTTTGATATTACATATATCTGTTCAGTTAATTTAGTTTAGTGCGTGGGTTTTCTCGGGGTTGTCCCGTTTCCTCCCACTTTCTTCATTCCACCATTTCATTCATCTCTCATCATCACAGTCTCCTTTAGCTTAACCGGCATAATCGTGGGACGTAAAACTAAAAAATTTCATTTCATTTCCTAATTGAGTTTAACGCCTCTTTCTTATATGAGCGAGGTTATATGAGACTGAACCTACTGATTAACGTTGAATCTAAACCACATGAGCTCCTGCCGGGAATCTAACCCGGGTCTCTCACGCCATAGGCTAAATGCTTAGCCACGAAAGAGCTCTACATATTTCTAATTTAGATATTAAATTAAACCACAAAAGCACATATATTATTCAGTGTAACAAAGGACAATACATGTAACTAACATCAACATTTTGGAGATCTCTAATAACTCAAATGGCAGGAACATTATAACATTACTGTTCACTAGTTTTAATTACAAGTCGCAGTTACATTATTTTAATCAGTGTTGGGAACTTAAATAAATTGCTAAATATTATTATAAATATAGTGCAAATAACGTAGCTAAAGTGCAAAATATTTTAAAATTACTTGTAATTTGTTTTATGGTGCAAGAATGTTTTCAAAACACGATGTTTTTCATAGTCTTTGGGCTATTTATAATGTTAATGTCAAAGTTTTCGTTCCAGCAATACATGTAAAAGCAAATTGTAACTGAAATTAAACGTAACTGGCAACTTTTCAGTAGCACTAGTTGTTCTCCCTAAGCCTTAGGCCTGGTGTATTTTTTAGATGCTGCTTTATTAAAATTTTAATTACACCCTAACTGCATTTCATTTGTTATAGTTTGACCACCGACCACCTCAATCTCGATCCATACGATATAGCTATATGCAATTATTCAGACTTACAGTTAGTAATACACATTGTGTTGATTTTTGGTTTGTTTTGTTTTAGTTTAACGTCTCACGATTATGCTAGGGCGGCTAAAGGAGACGTGCAGTTACTGATCATAGTGGAATCCGAAAAACTTTGGTCGTTGAACATTACCGCAACCAGGAATCGAACTCGGGACCATGCGAACCAAAATCAAGCGTACTAGCCATTACGGCAAATGGGGGTTCCTACATTGTGTTGATTTAAATAATTGAGTCAGTGTTGCCAGATATCAAAAAGTAGCGTGTGTGTGCTCCAAAAGTAGAGGATATGAACTATTTGTAGCCCAAATATATAGAAATGAATTATTTGGTAACTAATAACTGGTACTAATGAAATAATGTTTAAAATAGACCGGAAAATGTGATGGACATATTGCAAGACGAAATTATGATCGATAGCCGAAAACAATTTTAGATTGGATACCACGTAGAGAAAACTTGGGAAGACTTCATCCAGCAGTGGATTGATAATGCTTGATTATGATGATGGTGATGATTTTATATCGAGACCCCAGAGGTAAACTAAACCAAGTCATAATTTCGTAATTTTACAGGAGAAGTGAAAAACCGGTTCCTTAACTAAGATCTATAATACTGTTTTTCAAAGTATACTAAGTAGTTACAAAGTAATAAGATGGCATTAGACTCACATTATTACACCACTAGAAAGAACATAGTCTAATAAAAAAAGTATTCTAACTCAATTTGACCAAAAAGTGACTTAACATAGTCTACCACTATGTTCAGATATATATATATACTGTATAAATTTACTAGGTAAGGTAGGGTGAAATTGGATCCAAAATTTAACGAAAGTCATACAGAGAAAAAAAATATTTTTGACTATTTAATGTATGTTCATGTTTTGCAAGTAATTTTCACTCAATATAAAATTTCAACGTAATGAACGCACGATTGGTTTTCTCGAATAAAGATCACATGCGCCGCTAAGAGCTCAGGAATAAGCTTAATCTATGTTACGGCAGTGGATATACGTATGCGTATGTATTGCATTACAACTTTAGGAACTTGTATAAGAAACAGAATGTACTTAAATTTAGACGCGAACTATGCGAAACATCTGACTTTGAATCTAACTTGTTTCGTGATGCAACCCGAGGCCACACATAGCAAAAATGAGTGTCGTAACTCCCACCACAAAGTTCAGGAATTTCGTGTTATAAGCTGTCAATTAAACACGTAGATGTGAAACGGTAATAAAATATTTGATCAATTTTAAACAAAATATATTGTAGTAATAACTTACCCTATTTGTTCAGATAATGAACGTTATATTATGTTTTTAAAATGACAGTCAAAACAGAACGTATTGGATAATAAATGAGAAATTGTAAAATTTCAATTTCGGTACGATTAGATACGTTCATGCTGCTATGTGTTGCGTTATCCGTTAGGAGGTATTGAACAATTCTTATTATAAGGAAGGAAATAAACTACTGTATAGTACTGAAGTTAATTTAATAGAGTTTAATTGTATAGGCAGTACTGAGGCCATATGAGAAAGTCTTTTGCTGAAAGTGAAATATGGGTTACTATTAGAATTTTATCCTAGATATGATATACCCACTGATGATTGAAACTGGAACACACACATGGAAGGCATCAGCGCTAGCAAATTAGCTCTGAAGAAGTACACCATACTATACTTCTAAGTCAAGAATAAGGCCAAAAATAAGAAGCAGAAACGACAGACTTTACAATAATAATATTTTTACAATTTTAATTTCACCTATTTATTTCGAGACTTTCGAGACGAGACCGAGACGAGACCGAGATTTGGCCTTCGAGACCGAGACCGAGATCGAGACAAGCATTTGTTGACCGAGACGAGACCGAGACCGAGACAGCTATTTTTAAACCGAGACGAGACCGAGACTGTACAAAGTCTCGTCTCGTCTCGTCTCGATACCATCCCTACAAATGATGTTATTGATATTCAATGAAAGAAGGGCCGTAATGTTGCCCTCGTGCGTGCCCTGTACTCCTATTAATAACAATGTGGTGTAGTGATGCGTTATGAGCAATGATGATGATGGATGGTCCTGTCCAAAGGCAGGTCTATGTTGTGAAGATTCCTGAGCAAGAAAAATGAATGGTGACTAGTACCGTAAGAGATGATGATGGCGTTCCAAGGACGGGACATACAGGGTAACATGGGATCCGACTCACGTGTATCCACCAGAAATCGAAACCCGGGACCCCTTGAACACAAGACAAAGAGTGCGGGAAGAAAACAGAAGCAAATATTTGATCATCATCAACTCACTTCTGGCACATAGTTTCCCTGAAACCCGTATCATTGAAACACATGCAGGCGTGAGTAAGCGCCTGGATAGGTAATTACAGTCTTTCTTATCATTTAGCATCACTAGTGTCGTTTTTCTTCCACCTGCACTTACGTGGCGTTGTACAGCGCCACAATTACCTCTGATGTTGAAAATTGGAACTAATTTTGTTTTCTACACCAATCGCTTCTGCATGTTCCCAAATATGCTCCTATCAAGTTTGGTTGCATTCTGTCTTGTGGTTACGTCTCCAGAGTTCTCATACTTATTTGATGATAACCTGGTACAAATAACAGTAAGTATTGTTAATTTAGGGATGGAGTAAGTGCAGATGTAAAGAATATCTAGGCCACCATTCATTCTGGAAAATATTTTGATCGTCGTATTTAGTTATTTTCATACTTATTGTCAAACAATTACCATTCCTATATAAGGCTTACATAAGTGATAAGACACAGTAATCGACAATAAAAATTACTTATGTTGTCCCCGGCAAGAGAGTGTACTGAAAGGGGAGTATTGGAATAAAATGTGTAACAATTAAGATTTAGGTCTTCTTCTATTATTCTATTAATTACAAGAAGTAAAGTTCATTGTGAAACTTTTACCTCTTCTTGTTATCATTAAGCGATTGCTTGTATGATTTTATAATACTTATTTATTCTTTTTTATGACCAGCACTCATATCCTCAACCTTCTGTACACTATAGGTTAAAGATGTGCTTGATTGAAACTTGTAAGTATTAAGTTGTCTAAAAAACAAAGAGCAAACCACATTCGTTCAGCATCATCACTAACCATTTGTAAATAACTTAATTGGATCAACACAATTTACTTTCAATTTCGTTACGAGTTAATAGGTACGGGTGTATAAATAGAAATGAAATGAAATATTTCAGGGAACGACCTTCGATTATGGCGTGTAGACTAAAGGAAGCAGTGATAATTAGAATGAATGAAATAGTTGAATCAAAGAAGTGGGAGGAAACGATAGACGGCTAAAAAAAGACCAACGCATACCCTGTCTGTTCAACGCAAAGCCCATTTGCCTGGAGCTCGGATCGAAGCAATGTCCCTAGGTAACAGAGGTGAATCCTCTGCCACTGAGAAAACGTTGCCCCAACGTATCCGTAGAATAAATATTTGCTTAGTAACATTCATTAACAGAACTACTCTACAGTTATAAAACTAATAAATACTTTTCATCTTCTGTTCATAAATACTAGTACTACACGTGTAATCAAGCACACAATCCAATTTTGAATGTAAATTGCCTGATACACTTTTGGTCACAAAAAGTGGAACTGCCTTAGAGACTAAGTACAAAAAGTTAAACATAGATCCAGATATTGAGTCACAGATTATTTTACCTTTTCTATCTTTCTTTTGTCTTGACGAAAGGTAAGAAGGAAGAAAAGTCGGCAACTTTAAGTGCAATTATAGATTTCATTGCGATTGAAACTACCATTCATATATGATACATTTCTTTATACTATACTGTAAACATCACAAATTGTAGATGGGAGATTTTTAGAATTCGTACGACGAAGCATAGTTTTGTGAAATATCTGTTTTGTGAAGTATTTAGATTTTTTTTAGTTATCTCATGTGAATGATAGATTGTCCAACACATTGTTTCACGCAAAAGAAACAGAATGAATAATTTTAGTTTCTAGAACGCCTAAGTAAAGAAGAAACTCGTAACGAAGTTAAAGTATGTTATAAAATATTCGTTCTTCTACTATACGATTACGAGTAATGGAAATGAACTGTCAACAGAATTGACATTTTCTCTGACAAGGCAAAAAATGAGAAAAAGTTTCTTGCTCTGAATGTACGGTGTATGAGAAACAAAATGAAACTGGATGGTCACATCTAATTGAAATAGATCCCAAAGAAATAAGAGAAAGTAATGTAAACATGTGTCAAAATGACCTAAAAGAGACATGTACGAGAAAGCAGGAATATTATCAAAAAATGTTACATTACAGTAAAACATAATAACCAAATACTTGTCGAGTTTTGCTTTATTGATAGGTATAAGTTTAGCATTTTCAGGAAAATGTGTCGGAAATGTTAGCATTTTCTGGCAGTAAAAAGGAGAATCTTTGATCTAACAGAAACAAAGAAAATAAAAGGTATTTTGACTAGACTCATGTGAAAGGCCTACACGTTTTTTCCTAAATTTTAGTCATTAAGAAATTCTACTAACCTTGGTTTATCTTTTTGAAAATTTATATTTATTAAAAAACTAATATCTATTTTATTTGAACTATTATAAAGAGATTTTTAATGTATTTTTCAAAAAATGGAGGGGATAACAATTGTTATTTTAAGTATATGGACGAAATCTCGTGTATGAACCATTGGCGCCTAATATCTCAGGCACTGAAATCTCTCGCTACAAGATCCTCGCTGCCCGAAATCTCGCCTGAAAAATGTCCTCCTTGAAAATATCTCGCGTTCCATCAAAACGTCGCGGGTCAAAATCTCGTTTGGGTAAAACATTGCCGGATGAAATTTCGACCTAACAAACCTTAACCATAACTGTGGACGTATTTAGAGCAAGAATTTCAATACATTATTGTACTAAAAGCTGTCAAACATTACTAGCTTTCACTTACACTCAAATCAACTTTATGATTTCGCTTCTACTTGTCATTACCTGAAGAGATATTTGTAAGAATAAAAATTGGACTACCCAAAGCCTATCCAGCGAGTTTGAATACCTGTATCGAGAATGAAATTGGAAAAGAGAAAGTAGGATAGATGTTTTATTGAATGTCTGCATTGACATGGGTTTAGAAGTAAGAAGATACACTTCTGAAAAAACGGAATTTCTCTGTAATCCGAATATTTCTTTGTGAACAATAATCAAGTAATATTATCTGCAAAATTAATTTTTAAATCTCTAGGAACAACGTTAACAGACAGAAACCACATTCAGGAAAATTTAAATACGACTTAAAGAAACAAATTCGTGTTATTATTCAGTCCAAACTCCTTAGTCTTAATGACCTAAAAACGTGATATTAGTACCTTTTACATTGCACTATTTCCAAAACACAGTCACTTAGTTTGATGTGAGAACACAATCTGACCTTAAGGTATAACGTAATTATACTCTCACCGTGGCTAAAAGGATCTTCAATTTTCCACCTTCTCTGGGCATGTGATAGAATAGGAAATACAGTGAGGCCTTAATGTTTGCACCGTTTACGCGTAGAAGAAAGGTGCTTTTTGCAGCAACGCGATGACTCATATTATTACAATTACGGGAGAACTTTATAGTTAATTTTCGAAGTATTATATTTGCTCTGCGATGTACATATACAGTAATGAAGAAGAAATAAAGAACTTTCTTTACGCTATTTTATTTCGTACTATAATAATTTGATATATTGTATATTTACGGACAAATAAAAAGCATATGTGTACAGACTAAGACAAACAAATTTATTGAAATCTCGCTTCACTCAAGACAAATTATTTATACCTTAGTAGAACTGTAACTATAATAATTATTAAGGATTTATAAACAAAATCGTCACAATCATTTTACAGAAAATACCACATAAAAAGTAATCCCATCGTTCGTCAGTAACCTGGCCCATTTAGCCCGGGAAAGATATGTTCCGATGTCGGACTAATTAAATAAAAGCTGAATTTCTCAGCAGTGGTAGTTCAAACTAAACCTTAAAACGTACTAAAAGTCTCTATCGATCCCGCGCCGGCTTCACTTTCATATTAGCGTCTAAAGATGGCGACACAAGAAATCGTTACTCTCTCACATTTCTGCCTATATTTTGAACAAATATATATGGGTTTTCATTTTCTAAACGTTTTTTCACTTTCATTTTCATTTTCTTAATTTTAAAGTCTGCGTTTTAACTACAAATACATATCTCACATCTAGGAAGAATAAGATTTGTTGAATTTTTCGATTAACCCTTTCGAGACATGGCGGCTAAATGTCACTAACGGCAGTGACACTTACTTAATCTTCTCCTGTGTAAACACTAATTAAGATACCAAGATGATTTTTTCTATGCAAAATATGGTTGTACCCTAGTCACTCTTGATGGTACTTTTTTATCCGGGTCTCGAATTTCCTTCTCAAATTTGAGCCCAAAGTCAAAAACTCGAGATTTTTCTAGTTTCGAATTTTCCTTTTAGTTTTTCAATATAACTTCCTTCGTTTTAGAGAGATTTGCTTAGGACTTGTCGGGTATATTCCTCATATAAATGCCTAATTTTTTAGACTAATTGGACCAACTTAAGTCAGTGTTACGAACTATTGAAATTAAAACTTCTCTATTTTTCGGTCAAGAAATTTGAAATTTTCAAAATTTATGTTTATAAATCTATTCATATACGTAGGAACGCAAGCCAACTTACACTAGTCAAACATCAGCCCTTACTGAACAAAATCAAGTACAGATTGTTACATTTGGGTAATTAGGGGGCGTAGGAAAAATTCGAATTTAGGTTTTAAACTTTTTAAAAATTTTGTCCTTAACATAATTATTTCTCTTTAAATTCGAAGCTTCGTTTCTTAGATATTGACATGGTAGTTGTAGGATATATTAATGCTGTACCAAAGTTTATTTTAAGATAGCTTGCGTGTGTCTAGTAGCAGTGTTTCTAGCCATACAGAATTTTAATTCCCTATTATAGTGAAGTTCGGAACATATTCCATTTTCCCTCTATAATTTCCCTCTTGTTGGCTACATTGGAACAAACATACCAATATCTAAAAGCGTCGTTTTATGGATCACAGAATGTTTCACTTGAATAATTAGGGGAAATACAGTTGATGTTTATAATAGTCCTTGTTCTCTAAGTAGAAAGATAATTATGACTGTTTTAGGTATATTTTTTAAAATATTAATAAAATTCTCAGTTTATTAGATATCGTCATAATACTTCTAGGATATATTAGTGGGATATCAACGTTTAAGATTGTTTGCGTCTATCTGGTAGCAGTAATTCCAGTGACAGAAAATTTCAATTCCCGAACACTCGAGTTTCAAAAAACCGTTCTATTGCGGTGAAAAACCGGAGAGACATTGACGGACAAAAAGTAATCGAAGGAATCGAATATGTTATTGGTCTTGTAGCAGCAGATGCCAAATATAATCATACCTGTTACGATAGCTTCTTCATTAATGAGAACATCAGCAAAGTTGGAGGACCTGTGGATGAAATTAGGCTCATAGCCTTCAATACACTCATTGATCATATTGATAGTAATGATGGATGTCTGGTTACTCTGATTATCAGTTGAAGAAAAATCTTATCACTATGAAGAGGGATTGGTCATAACAGAAGCTCGGACTTCGTATGATAAAGAAGTAATATTCATGTTTAGATGCTATGTCAAGAAGTTGTTACATGAAGCATGGTAGAGAGGCACAAACAAAAAAAAAATAATAAATTGGAAGAACTTCTTCGAATCGTGCAAAAAGCAATAGAAATTATTAGAGAAGACTCAACCGAATTCAACCATACAATACTGAATACTATACGCCTCTGGATGAACAAATAACAAGTGGTGATTAACAAATAACAAGTGGTGGTTCCTAAATCCCGGAAACGTTTGATTCATGAAATAACAAAGAAGAGAAACAACGATGACAGTTCAGCCGTTAACCGTAAGCGTTCGGTGATAGCTCAGCTTATCGTTTCAGGTTGCTTACTTTTCCTTGAATCTAACGATAAGTGTACACCTCCTGCGTCACTACGCATCTAGACAACTAATCGATATTTCGAATAGTCTTTGAATAAGTATCTCATACCAAGAGAGAAGACGGTAGGAATATTCAAGAATAAATGCAGATGAGTCAACAAACAGCAAGTTCATTTATTCAGTTCGCATTTGACAATACAGAATTTAATACAAGGATAGTTGACTGTCACAATACATTTTGCAGTGTTGAAGAAATAAAAATATACACATCTCCAGAAGTAGTTGAAAAACTGAAATTTCTAAAGTCACTGAAGTCCCCAAATCTGATCATATTGCTAGTCTTTGTAAAGAAAGAATCAAAGTTTACAAAAGGCCAACAAAGTTAATGTGGGAATGAAGTGGTTGATAATGAAGGATGTACGTATTATCAGGGACATACGACAAACTTCATGTTAGAAATCTAGAGTTTCTTGACAATATATTGTTAGGCGCTCAATTCTTAAATGTCTCCTACTCCTCTATGGATGGAGTGATTTTATGCATATCTTGATAGCAAACTCTCTCCAATTCAATGATAAGACCCATCTCATTGAAAAACGTACTCCATTGCTGCTGTCTCAGAACATCAGGGTTTTGTAAGCGGAAGGGGAAGGTGATGAAATGATCGTGTCGATAGCTATTGACATGTGTGCTACACAACAGTCAGTTGCTATTGTTGGTTCAGAAACTGATTTGTTGGCAATTATGCTAGGGCCCTCGAAACCAGAAAATCACCTGTACTTCGAAAAACCAAAATATATCACAAGGAAAATTACGTGTTATGATTTGGGATGATTGGTAAGAAAATGGAGCCACTTTTTGCTTCGATATCTTTGTTAACAGACTGTGACTCAGCATCAGTTCTTTTCAAGAAGGACAAAACATTTGCTCTGAAACTGATAACGAATTAGTTCACTCTCTAACTCTTGGTAAAAGTTAAGACACTGAACTTATATTGGCTACTGGAGAAAAGTTCTTGGTGAGACTGTACGGCGATAAGAAAGATAAGGATCTTGATTCCCTTCAATACAGACATACAAAATAACTCTTTGGGTGACTGTCGTTGTTATCCATGTTTGATCTTGCGAACCTATCTCCAAAGTCTGCAACTGCCAGACAACATTCACTAAGAGCATACCTTCAAGTCCAGTTTTGGTGTGGAAATAAGCTGGAACCCACAGATTGGGGTTGGTACGTAAAATTCAAAATTGGTTTTAGTATTAACAACTTTTCCAGCGGTGCCTAATGAGATCGATATTCAAATTTGTTGTCAATGTAAACTATCTCTTTGTATGATTGTTTCAGAAGATGTGAATGTCGAAAAATGGACTCTCCTGTACTAAATTCTGCTAAGAACTGCAGTGGAATGACCTGTATTAATGCTCAAGAAGTTATACCTGATGAACCAGATGAAGTTGTCGACGATGTCTTATAAACTACACTTGTAGCTTTATACAATTATCAACCATTATCTTAAATCATTTCTAATACATCCTGCGTTATTGTAAATACATCTATTCACAATAAGTACATCAAGCTCTCTAAAAATATGAAAAGAAAATGTAATAGAAACTACCATTTATTATCTACAATTCTGAGATGACATTTATGTTTACAATAAAAAAAGAAGAAAAATAAGTTTTACTAAATATTTTCTTTGAAAATTTACCTTAATTTTATAATTAACACAAAATAAGCCATTTTATTTCGCGTAATTAGACATCTAATAGATGAAAATAAATGTATATTTGTTCAAGATATAGGCACAAATGTGACAGTGTAACGATTTCTTGTGCTGCCATATTTAGACGCAATATTGAGAGTGAAGCCGACGTAGGATCGATGGTTACTTTTAGTATATTTTAATGATTACTTTGAAATATCGGTACTGAGAAATTCAGCTTTCATTTAATTAATCCGATTCGACCCCTATATGTTGCTTATCTTTCCTGGAGTAATTTGACTATTTTAAAAAGAAGAAAGTGACTATTTGAAGGAGTTGTTTGAGGAGCAATTAATTGAAGAAGGAACTAATGAGGAATGTTAACGAAACTTAATTTAGAAAATGTAAAAACGTTGAAGGAAATTGCTCAAGAAAATGTACTACAAAACGAAAATATCTATTAATGAGTATATATTAAAAGTAAAATAATTTTGGCTTATTTTAAGCAGCTTATAAAAGATAATTAGTTATAATTGTTATGTGTATTGGAATTTAGCGCCGTATTTCAGTTCCAAATTACCGTTCAAACCACACGAATTGAAACCAAGAGGCAATTGATGCTCCCAATGCTAGTTCCTGAAAAACATTTAAAAGATGAGATGATGGAATGAAATGAAAGATAAAATTAGAATAAGCTTAAACACTATCGGCCTTATGCAGAGTCTTTTTGATGTATGATTAGCGACATACTAAAAGTCTGACTACTGCATGAAACAAATGTTAGTCGAACACTTTAGTATGGCACTAATCACGCTTCAGAACGACTCTGCATAAGGCCCTATAAATACATATTGGTTAAATTAAAACATTCAAACCTTTACTTGACTTACATGAATAATAACATATCTGTTTCTACAATAAGTAAAATGTCAAATTACTCGTTTGCCGAGTGGCCCATTATTCTTTTTTAAAAATCTGTTCACCTTAATCTATGAACTATGTCCTTAAAATAGGATACATACTATGTGTAAGTAATATTTAACCTTTTAAAGGCCAATGTTCCAATATTGGAACATGTTTTTAATTTTGTAAAACATAATAAATATCAACTACAGAGTATAAAAATTGATTTGTAGGTAAGAAGAGATACCAAATAAACAATATCAATAGAAATATAATACAAATCTTTATTAGTAAATTACTTATGCCCTTGAAATTTTGGTAAAATTTTAAATTTTCGTATCTACCTCGTATTATATATATATATATTTTTTTTATCAAAAGCCTATTAGTACAAAAAAATATAATTTGTAGCAAACGGTACTTTTAAGTCCTTTTAAACGGCTGATAATGTTTGTTTGCTATATAGTTTACATAGTAGTTCGTAATTACATGCTATTTTACAATGTTCCAATTTTGGAACATTGGCCTGTAACGTATGTTTTACTTAGGATGGGACCTCTAACATTATTTATATTATTGTTCTTGCTTGGCGTTCATATTCTGTTGTTATTTACGATTGGTACGAACATTCTAGTTGTCCAAGTGGCCACTGGGTGACAGGTAAATCTGTAGGGTACAAATATGTCCGATTTTCTATTTTTCAAAGTAAAATATTTATCCATATACGTTTTCTCGTTATACGTATATATCGTATCGAATGTTTTGTCTTTTTGCTTTCTATTATTGGAAAACCATTTTTATTTTTGTTATCTGCAAGTACTCATGGCACAGCTGCCACTATTCACTCCAGTTAGTACTATTTTGAGGAATTCCAAAGGCAAAAATAATAAAAAAAAAAAGATTGCCTATGCTGTGTACTTACAAAGATACAACGTGAGAATTGGAGTGGTGTGTTTGTTAGATAAACTTCTTGCTGCATACAGACCACGTTTGAGAA
Source organism: Thermobia domestica (assembly GCF_964235325.1). NCBI lineage: Eukaryota > Metazoa > Arthropoda > Insecta > Zygentoma > Lepismatidae > Thermobia > Thermobia domestica. The sequence goes on from NW_027656017.1 coordinate 204,972, forward strand.
GTAAAAAGCGGTGGTACAATTTATTCTGAAATTCTCTACCTATCGCTTTGTTGCAAGCTGCTTGCTTTATGAAGAGGTTCATAACAACGATACTAATAGTATGATACACCTGGCGTTTCGAAAAGAGATGACATTGTATCTCTTTCACCAGAAAACAAAAGTTTCCTCACGGCCAAGGCCAAGAAAGCACCTTTTGAAAGAACTAAAGATTTCTGATAACTGTTATTTGATGACGGGACTAAAAGCGTTGTGGTTTCAGCTAGAAGAACACCAATCAATTTAGCAAAGAGTGTGCTAAGAGACTAAAGAGGATGCTTTCCTCTATACCCTGTGGAACTGAATTAAAGTTTGGAGATTATGTTTATCTGTCACAACAAGAGAAATATGTGGGTTTTACGCTATTATACCCCATGTATTACCACAAATATTTTAGGTATATTTTGGATGTATATTTGACATGAATCCTATATTGTATTCCTGTATAATGAAATTTATATGTTATTATATTGTAACTATATGTGTCATAAACATAAATGCTGTAATAACTGATAGAATTAACTACTTACGTTTGAGGATTGACATTAATTATAACAATATTTGTAACATTTATTGTCAATTACTACACAAAAATATATTCCAAACCAATAAACTAAAAGTTCTCAAAGTACAAGGGAATATATAACGAAACAGGCCACTGTTCCAATTTTGGAACATACGCAAACACTATCTTCCAATCGTCGGTCGCTATTTTTCATTATAGATGGTCAATAATACATACAAAACAGGAACGGTTTGGGTTCAAAAACTCGCGACCAGAAACTCGCCTCCCAAAACCTCGCGTTCCAAAATCTCACCGAGCCGAAACCTCGCCTGGCCAAAACCTCGAAGCCTAAAACGTCGCGGGCCAAAATCTCACAGGACCAAAACATCGCCTGGCCAAAACCTCGCCACCCGAAACCTCGTGCCCCAAAATATCTCCATACCCAAAATCTCCCCTGAGCAAAACCTCGTTGTAATGATCTCCCGACACAGAAACTCGCCTGGTCTAAATTAAGCGAGACGTAGTGTCGCCTGGGAAGAAATATCAGGATAAAACTTCTTCACGACGATTTTTTCAATGTAGAATGTTCTATATATTACTATATGTATATATTTAGTAATAACACAAAATTACATTAAAATAATAACAAGAAAAATTCTAATGTATGCTTTGGAAATATATATATATATATATATATATATATATATATATATTAAATGACTATGTTTGTTACATTATACCTCTTGAGCCATCCTACCGATCTCAATCAAATTTTCAACATGGATGAGGTTCTAGCCTAGAATGTCTTTTATTATTTCACTTTGTCAGCACAACAAAAAAGGGGGAGGGGGATATATATATATATATATATATATATATATATATATACAGAGCCGCAGCTAGAGGTTTCGGCGCCCGGGCCTACTCTCACCACACCAAACTATTCCTTCTTTTTTTTCTTTCTTTTTACTTATAAGAAAAGCAGCAGATATTGTTATACTACACTGAATTTTTATTAAGATGCAGGCGAGATTTTGGCCCACGAGGTTTTGGCAGCGAGGTTTTGGCGGTGAGGTTTTGGCCACGTGATGTTTTGAGTGGCGAGGTTTTGGCCCGGCGAGATTTTGTCCGTATCCCAACAGCAACATATGCAAGAATTAGCTAAAATAATATTGGGAACATAATTCGGCATGTAAAAGGTTAATTTGTACTGTTGAAAAATGAAAACGGTATATTTTCTAATATTAGTGAGTCCTTTGTGTTTGAACTTGTACAGTCCGCGGCATAAAATTTGTTACAAAAATTCTAAGTCCAAATTAATAACAAACTCTTGCCCAGTTTTCTTATGCATTCCCGCAATACATGTATCAATCGATTAGTTGCTTCTAGTATTTATTCCAACTCCTCCCCGTCCTCCACCTCTCCTTGTCTAAAGCAGTGTGTGTGACGTAGTACACTCTTTCCATTCAGCTGAAAAAGAAACAGGAATCAAGTTTACAACGTTATAGCTTTAAAACAGTCTTTTCCATTCGTTTGTTCTGAAATATTTTTAAGAGCCTAAATTAAAGGAAAGTCACACAATCTTCCCAGTGCTTCATAAATATCTTTAGTTTCATTCTTTTCTTTTTTTAAAGAGTGCAAGCTAGTAAGATGCTCCATAAGAAATCTATGGAAATTGCCAAGAGCTCTAAAATATCTACGGACAGAAACGAGTTTTATTCAATGATTCATTTAATTTCTTTTCAGTAAGTGCAAGCAAATGTTTCAGGGGCGTCATTTGGGCAGGACAGGAGGGCGTAATTCCCCCTCTCTTGAGCTTCATAAATACGTATTTTTTGATCAAATGTATAGTAATACACTAATAAAAAGTGAAAATCTTATTTCGGCGGAGAATCTCTTCCTTTCACCCCCCCCCCCCCGAATAAAGTCTAAAAGACTCTGGTTTTAACAACAAACCTATAGAGCTACGATAGCACATTGCTAAAGAGCTTACATTTGGTTTCAAGAGTCGAAGGTTTGATCTCAAGCCATATGACTTCCTGGGTGACATTGAGAGAGAGAGAGGGGGGGGATGATTTGTATACACAGCTTTAGAATTGGCGAAAAGATGATCGGACAGCATTCGTATTATGGCGAAAATTCTGATTTTGTGAAAGATAAGAAGGGAAGTTTTCGAACTGCGAGGATCACATTAGGCAGTGTCGAATTAATGTGGAGAACTCTTTTTAGAGCATCAGATGATTACGAAAGGAGAGAAAGATCTTCAGAACTGAGGAATTAAGATTTTAAAAATCTGGTTTCGGCGACGGGTTTCGAACCATGAACCTTGTGGTCATCGAACCATGACTTTATCCATTCTGCTACGGAGGATTCTATTACTCGTTCACATACGTTTTCCTTGGCTGCGTTGAAAGCTACCTTAAGGGGATATTCCAAAAGTTGACTCGGTAGATGCGCCGTTCAGTTAGGACGTAAACCTCTTGTAACTTAGTTACAATGTGCACAATGAACTTCCTCTTCTTCAGGACACTTTTTAAAACTTTAAAATTTGTTACTATTGTTTTAATTAAGTGACATTTGATAGAAACATCTGATAAAGTAGTGCCAAGCTCTGTGCGTCATTGTCTGTTAGGTGAATGGTTAATGTAAGTTACTTTTACGTAGATGGTCCGAGCTTCCAATCAAGACCATTCTTATTGATTATTTTATTTGAGCTGCGCTCATACTGTATATTCCACAAGTTCAAGTTTGAAGTAATGTAGTCACAGCTAGTTTAATTCGAAATAATTTTCCAATATTATATTTGTTACTAAATTTACATGGCACTCCTCACTTGTTTTTTCTAGCCTTGCATAAATGCAAAATTGTTTTAAAAGTATATTTTACTTTCAAGTTGTATTGTTTTTTAAATTGTCCTTCAAATTTATTTTATAATTATTTTCTATTTCTTAATTATAACCTATTTTCTATTTATATTGTATTCTATGTTACACGTTTATTATTTATATTTTACGTCTTACCTTTGAAGAGGAGCTTTTGACAATTCAGAGCAGCAGGGACATACACAGGATGCAGGCCTTTGCAATCCAGAGCTATTGCCCCCACAAAATCACTATTTTTTTGTTTGTTTATATATCTAAATTTATAGATGGTGATAGCAGGGGCGGATCCAGGGGAGTGTGTTTGGGGTGATCACATCCCCCAGAATAGGGAACTTTTTATACTTTTTATTTTAAAATTAAAACATATCCTAAGTATTTTTCATCTTTGTATTATAAACGTAAATTAAAACCTAAAGTAGATAGGCCTTACTTTCTTAAGAAAGTTAAGTCTACAGAAGAGCTCTTTCTCATTTTCTATTTTTTCTCTTTTCTTTCTTTCTTTCTTTTTTCTTTTCTTTTTTGCAATCCGCTCTTACTTTGATTTGACTTCGAACGACCGCCCCTCTCAAACAATCATCCTGGATCCGCCCCTGGATGATAGACATTTTAGTAAAATATGCATTCAATCGCTTAAATAAATTCCTGTCAAGCTTTCAATCGCTGAAATAAATTTCTGTCTACGGCCCTGCAAAACAGTGACGATTTTAGGGAGTGATCAGTTAGTAATGTCTCCCTGGAGCAACGACACTTCCCCAGAAGTCATATCTCCGATAATTCAGAATGTGATTTGTGCATTATCACTTTTCACTCTCAGTGTCTTGAAACGGACCAAAAAGGAACTGCTCTGAAGTATTTACAGGTTCTCCCTATGATCCCATTTCAATATGGCCAACCTTGGACATATACACATCTGAAATATCACCTTTTATGTCAGTGATCCCGAAAAATATCCATTTGACACAAATATAGGATATTTTTGATTCTATATTTTTGTCACCCTCCCATTGTCAACTCGAAGCCAACCAAGGCTTATTTTGGACTTACGTAGCATCCACAGTGTCACTTTTCATCTTTGCATATGAATTCGACACTAATTTCGGTCGTATTTGACTACTTTTACATGTCACCTTCACTCCTTGGTAGGGATTTTTTCAGTATCTCGCCCCCACAACTATGGAGAAATTTCAACCAACTAAGTATAATTATAAATTATCATCGGAAACAGAAGAGTACGGGTGATTTTTTCGCAGAGGAATTCGTTAACTACTGTTTCAATATCCATGTAACGGCTTTTTTTGCTGTCCATGCTGAAGATTGCCAAAGGGCTAAACTTCATCTGCACTATTGTGCAATGAATATACGTTTTAGTGGTTTAATTTACTGAATACTCGCGTAGATGTTGCTCTCGTCACAGAAAAAGTGATATACCGTTATAAAAGAAAAATGAAATGAAATATCTAATTTCACGATTATGCCGACTATGCTAATGGAGAGAGTAATGGTGAGAAATAAATGAAATTGTTTAAGGAAAAATTGGGAGGAAACGGGAGAAACCCGAGAACACTCATGCACACGTTGTTTGTCCATAATAAAGTTCATTCGGCGTGAGCTGGGATCGAACCAAGGACCCCATGCACCATAGGTAAAGTTATAATGAATAGGCGTCTAAACAAATACGGAACACTACTATCAATGAGAGTTATATAAGATTAGATTTTTAGTTATTTCATTCTAAGTTAAAATTTCAATATATCTTGTTCTTCATTACTGTTCGAAAACTTAAAGCTGTTGCTGCAAGGACGTGATAAATCTTTTCAGTAGACTTCGCTGTCCCCTCCACAGCTTTTTTTTTCATGTAAGGCTAAAGTAGTCTCATTTTAGACATCGAGGAAAAATAGTGGAATTACGAATTTTCAATGGGCCCCGTTTTACTCTGGGCTTCCTCCACGCACTGCCGTTAGTTACGTCACTGTTCAGGATGCATGATGCAGCTTCTGCTTTTAGGAATACTTTCTAAAGCAGTACGAGTTTTTTTTAACTGCTGTGTGAATTAAGTTGTATTTGCTAGAAGTGTCGGTTAAAGGAAACTAAAGATCCTACAATCAAACACAAATAATATCTTTTGAAACTCTAATGGGAAACGAAATGAATCGTCGTAAACATGTTACGCTTTTGAAGAGAGTAGAAGTTTTGAAGAAAGCAGTAGTTGCACATACGCTTAATGGTGTTTCTTGGATACAAATTTATAACTTACCAAAGTCATATTCACGTCATGGTTTGATAGATGAAGGGTTAGTAAAAGGAATTCTTACGCTGGTGGTCGTGGGTTCGAATCTCTGCTCTTCTTGTTACATTTTTCTCTTAGCTACACTTAGTTTGTGCATTCCAAACCTCGAAGTTTGGTTTGGATTATTTATGAAAGCAGGTAGAGAATTAATTGTAGTCGAAATTAGTTTCAAATATGAGATTATAATTACATATTTTGTCTTTAACTTATTACGTATCAATTTTTATATCAAATTTTCCAGTCTTTATTTAATTCATCTTCCGGTGTAATACAATGAACATTTGCAGAGCGACGTCAGTCGGACAAAAGTACTATATTCCATTTTTACTCAAATGTACCTAGGTATTTGTTCATATATTTATAAATTGTTTACTAAGTAAAAACTTATGGCGGTCCACATTATGTGTCATATAATAGACCGTACGAAGGCGGACATAGCAGAAGGCGTATTGCAAATATCCCTGGTGATAAAAAGTAGGGGTCTTCTTCACTAGATTCGAACCACTGTTACATGCGGTTTTGGTTTACATAGCAAGCATAATACCACTCGGCCACCAAGTCTCGCACGTTAGCCTCTTTATTAATGCAGAACATACTGAGACACTTACATTCACTGGTGTCGCGTAATGTATTTCATAAAATTTTGTTAAGTGGGTCGAATTAGGTAGCCCTCGAGAGGGCAGATGGTGTTGTGGGCGAGCATTTATTAATAGTGTGTATAGTCCCCTTGGGACTCGATTACAGCTGCCATAAGCCGTGGCATTGAATCCACCAGGTGAGAGATATAAGCGTTGGGTACAACTGATCGACCACGCATCTTCAACACGCTACCAAAGATCATTAGATGTTCGTGGAGGATTGTTCGACCAGGTTTCCCGCAATGTTCTTGCAACAGAGGCCCACATATTTTCAATAGGGTTCAGATCTGCTCCATGAGGAACCCAGTTAACTATTTCGACATGCCTCTGCAACCATGTCTGAACCACATTTGAATTCTGCATCGAGCTATTGTCCTGTTGCAAATATAATATGCCGTCACCTACATGAGCTTTTATTTCCGGAAGCGTTTCATCCAGATGTTCCACATACTTGTGGGCGTTTAAGCGACGAGAAATCCTGTAGATTCCTCCGAAATTTGCAGCCTTGCATATCCATGCCCAACAGTGGACAGTTACATGTCCCATTCGACCAGAACAGGAAACGTATTCAGAGGCATACCTTTTTCCAGGGGGCGGTAAACACGCTTCGGCCCGAAGTTTGCACTGGAAAATATTTTTTCGTCTGTGGAAACGACCTCGTCCCACACACGTGCAATATTTAACTGTGCAAACGCCAGACGGTCAACCATGTGGTCTTCTGTTAGTCGCTTCTTAACAGCTGCCCTGTATGATCTCAAACCAAAAGATTTGAGTCTACGACGGACAGTCGTAACATCGCCTGGGAAATTGGTTTCCTCTCGTAACTGTCGGGCAATTACAATTGGGCAATTACACTCTGGTCTTCTTCGGCAGAGGAAACTCTTTGTCGCCCACTTCCTCTTTTACGTCTTATATCTCCTGTTTCCTCATATCTCCTCCACCACTTCTGTGCTGTAGCACGGTTAACGCCATATCTCGCGCCTGCCTCGCTATAGTTCAGGCCCGCATGCTCAATTAAAGCAATCACGCTGCTTTTAACAGAAGCTTCGTAGTGAGCCATTTTCACACCAGAAGCAAAATGATAGCTTTACTTAGGTGTTTGAACGGAGCGTGCTTCATGTGACGTCACGTAACAAGGCGGAGATTCCTCTCATTGCTGTAGACGATATCGTACGCCCTCTGCTGGGTGTTTCGTGATGGAAAAAGTGCTTTTAAGCAGTTCATGGCGATCGCTTTGAAATCACATGTAAAGTGTGAGAATTAAATTTGTCATATCTGTAGTTTGGTGTAGAGACAAAACAAAATTGGAAACCAAAGGTTTAAGAAAAATTCAGATTATTAATATAAAACAAGTCAAAGATTATTAACTTGTATTATCAAACAAGAAATGCGAGAATTTTCAAACAAAGAAAAATAACTTAGAAATTTGCAACTGAATCCAAAAAAACTAACTTAAAAACACTAAAGGGTATGAGTAGGGGGATTAATGGGGACGTCAGATATGAGGCTATACGTTCCCGTCTCGATTAACGCAAGGGATGGATTTTACCATTTCACTTTGACGGAATAACGTAGAGGATGGAGAGGAGGGGGAAGATACATAACAGCTATAAATATAAAAATAAAAGTGACAATGTTCGGTGGTGAATAACTCTTGAACTACCCGATCGTTCTCAATCATATTTTGAACATAGATGAAATTCTAACCTGGGAAGCTTTTTGTTATTTCATTTTGATATTAGAACTTGCGGAAGAGGAGGGGAGGGTAAATATATGAAAATAAATAAAACTTAATAACTCTTGAACAATCCGACTGATCCCAATCAATCAAACATTCAATATAGATAAGGTTCGGACCTGGGATGTTTTCATTTTTTGCCTTGACGGCACAATGTAGGGGAGGGAAAGGGGGGACTATGTAAAAAAAATTAGAAAATAAAAATGTTGTCTTGGTGACTTCATCACGCTTAAACCACCGAACTGATCTTAATCAAATTATCAACATAGATGAGGTTCGGACCTGGGGTTGTTTTTATCATATCCCTTTGATGGTAGAACGTAGGGTAGGAGGAGGGGAGGGGAGATATCTATAAAAATGAATAAAACTTAACAACTCTTGAACCACCTGACCGATCTCGATCTAATTTTAAACATAGACGACGTTCGGGCCTAGAAACTTTTGTTTTAATATTTTCACTTTGATGGTAGAACATAGGAGAGGATAAGAGAAGGGGAGATTAATATATAAAAATAAATAGAACAACTCTTGAACCATCCAATAGATTTCGATCAAATTTTCAACGTACATGACATTCGGGCCTGGGATAATTTTTTTCATACCGTGCCCCCAACATGGAGAGGGGAGAGGGATACATAAAATCATCGAAAATGACCAATATCAAAGAGTGCTTTAGTAATAGTAAAACCATAACATATTACTATTTTTCTTTAATTTAGCCCAGCGAAATCGGGTGCGACTTAGATTCGAGGACGTCTTAAGTTCGAGTAGTTATCGAGAAATAATTAAAGATATTAACGTGTTATTGAATTACTTTGCTAATAATAATAATAATAACTAGTAGTAGTAGTAGTAGTAGTAGTAGTAGTAGTATTGAAGATTTGATCATTCAAATATTGAAAGATCGAAATATTCAAATACCTTAAGACAAATAAACGTGTGTCATCGCCGATTAATGATCACCAAAAATTCTAAATTTAAACAATATTCACACATGGTTCCGACTGGAGAACCTCCAGATTATTAGCTAGCGCCTTGAGCACAGATCCACGCTCTATATGCGCTAAATGGTATGTTTTAGTATGTTTAAATTAGATTTCCTTGCCTCCAGTTACAAAATTCTAAGTTAGTATTATTCGTTCTTTCAAAATTTCTTTCGATTTTGTTTAATCATATAAGTCAATAATCTTTGGCATAGTTTATATTGATAACGTGGTTGGTCTTAAACCTTTCGTTCGCTATTTGGTTTCTTCTCCACACCAAACTACAGATATGATGCGTTTAATTCTCATACTTGTCATTTGGTTTCAAAGCAGTCACCATTATCTGGTAAAGCAATTTTGTTCGCCACGATTCATGAGTTTTGTAACAAAACACGTCAAGAAATGAGTTAAATGAAGGCTGCAAGAGTTTGTATCAAAGTTGTGTATTGTGAGCTAGTGACAAGCATGTAATAACGTCTCGTATTTGAAAATAATGTTAGCCACTTTTAATTCACTAACTGGTATTAGACTTAATTCAAGCTTAAAGAATTGGAATGAACAAACTCAGTGTAGCTTAAAGAAACAAAACGTAACAAGAACGGACGAGATTAGAACCCTGGACCACCAGTACAAAAATCCTGTTCACTAACCCCTCACCTAACAAGCCATCAACTTTTAAATTTGCAAGCAAATGATACCACAATAAGTTTGTGCAATCAATGTTTTGCTGTTTTCCTCTTCAAGAACATAACGACCATTCGTTTCGTTTTCCATTGGAGCTTCTAGAGAGATGATTTGTGTTTGAGTATAGGATCTTTTGTTTCCTTTAACCGACAGTTCTAGCAAATACAACTCAATTGAAACAGCTGTAAAAAAAACTAGTACAGTCTTAGAAAGTATTCCTAAAAGGGAGAAACTCCATCGTGCACCCTGAACAGTGACGGGAGTGCGTTGAGCGAGGCCAACAGCAAAATGGGGTCCATTGAAGATTCGAAATTCCACTTTTAAGGGTTTTAATTAATTTCACACTTTTCCCTCAATGTCTAAAATGTAACTACTTAGCCTTAGATGAAAAGGAAGTTGTGAAGGAGCTATAAACTGTTAAGTCTACCGAAAAGATTTATCACGTCCTTGCAGCAACTATTTCCAGCAAAAGGGAATAAATACATCAGACCTAAGTTTTCAAAATTCTAAAAAACCTTCCCGAGGCGTATTTGTATTTGTTTCAACACTTGTATAACTGATTAATTGTAGCAAAAGAACTGACAAACTCTAAGTCAAGAAGAAGAATCTTGTATTGTAGCACTGCAATTGGTGAGAAAAGCTTAAAAGTGGAAAAATATTTTTATGTACTTATTCCCTTTTTCCAATCAGTGGTTCAATTATGAGCCTATATTTTTGAGGTTTTAAAAATAACAATAATAAGAAGAAAACTTATTAACTGGTAGGTTACGCTGGACTCTTAATTGTGTATATGGAATAATGGAACGTGGAACGTGGAACAGAGGATTTTGGATTTCTGTTGGCGATCAATTAATCTTTACCCTAGTAGGGAATACTGGTTGGTCCGGATTTCGAACAGTAATGAAGATCAAGATTGATTGAAATTTCAACTTAGAATGAAATAAATAAAAATCTAATCTTATACAACTCTCATTGATAGTAGTGTTCCGTATTTGTTTAGACGCCTATTCTTTTATAACTTTACCTATGGGGCATGGGGTCCTTGATTCGATCCCAGCTCACCCCGAATGAACTTTATTATGGACAAACACCGTGTGCATGAGTTTTCTCGGGTTTCTCCAGTTTCCTCCCACTTTCTTCATTAAACGATTTCAATCGTTTCTCACCATCACTATCTCCAATAGCGTAGTCGGAATAACGTGGGACGTAAAACTTAAATATTTCGTTTCGTTTTTCTTTTATAACTGTATCTCACTTTTCCTGTGACGAGAACATCATCTAAGCGAGTATTCAGTGAATTAAACCACTATATTCATAGCACAATAGTACAGAAGGAAGTTTAGCTCTTTGGCAATCTCCAGCATGCAGAGCAAAAAAAGCCAATACATTGATATTGAAACAGTAGTTAACGAATTCCTCTGCGAAAAAGATCACCCGTACTGTTGTGTTTCAGATGATAATTTATAATTATACTTAGTTGGTTGAAATTTCTCCATAGTTGTGGGGGCGAGATACTGAAAAAATCCCTACCAAGAGGTGAAGGTGACATGTAAAAGTAGTCAAATACGAACGAAATTAGTGTCGAATTCATGTTCAAAGATGAAAAGTGACACTGCGGATGCTACGTAAGTCCAAAATAAGCCTTGGTTGGCTTCGAGTTGACAATGGGAGGGTGACAAAAATATAGAATCGAAAATATTCTATATTTGTGTCGAATGGATGTTTTTCGGGATCACTGACATAAAAGGTGATATTTCAGATGCGTATATGTCCAAGGTTGGCCATATTGAAATGGGGTCATAGCGAGAACAAGTAAATACTTCAGAATAGTTCCTTTTTGGTGCGTTTCAAGACACTGAGAGTGAAAAGTGATAATGCACAAATCACATTCTGAATTATCGGAGATATGACTTCTGGGGAAGTGTCGTTGCTCCAGGGAGGCATTACTAACTGATCACTCCCTAAAATCGTCACTGTTTTGCAGGGCCGTAGACAGAAATTTATTTCAGCGATCAAAAGCTTGAAAGGAATTTATTTCAGCGATTGAGGGCATATTTTACTAAAATGTCTATCATCCAGGTGCGGATCCAGGATGATTGTTTGGGAGGGGCGGTCGTTCGAAGTCAAATCAAGGTAAGAGCGGATTGCAAAAAAAAAGAAAGAAAGAAAGAAAGAAAGAAAGAAAAGAAAAGAAAAAACAAATTTATAAAAGGAGAAGTAGCTCTTCTGCAGAACAAACTTTCTTAAGAACGTAACGCCTATCTACTTTAGGTCTTAATTTAAGTTTATAATACAAAGATGAAAAATACTTAGGATATGTTTTATTTTTAAAATAAAAAGTATAAAAAGTTCCCTATTCTGGGGGATGTGATCGCCCGAACGCACTCCCCTGAGTCCGCCCCTGCTATCATCAACTATAAAATTAGATATAATTTACAAAACAAAGTAGTGATTTCGTGGGGCAAAAGCTCTTGATTGCAAAGGCCTGCATCCTGTGTATGTCCCTGCTGCTCTGAATTGTCAAAAGCTCCTCTTCAAAGGTAAGACATAAAAGTAAGATCTAACTGTAACATAGAATACAATATAAATAGAAAATAGGTTATAATTAAGAAATAGAAAATAATTATAAAATAAAGTTGAAGGACAATTAAAAAAACAATACAACTTGAAAGTAAAATATACTTTTAAAACAATTTTGCATTTATGCAGAGCTACAAACAGTGAGGAGCGCCATGTAAATTTAGTAACAAATATAATATTGGAAAATTATTTCGAATTAAACTAGCTGTGACTACATTACTTCAAACTTGAACTTGTGGAATATACAGTATGAGCGTAGCTCAAATAAAATAATTAATGAGAATGGTCTTGATTGGAAGCTCGGACCATCCACGTATAAGTAACTTACATTAACCATTCACCTAACAGACAATGACGCACAGGGCTTGGCACTACTTTATCAGATGGTTCTATCAAATGTCACTTAATTAAAACAATAGTAACAAATTTTAAAGTTTTAAAAAGTGTCCTGAAGAAGAGGAAGTTCATTGTGCACATTGTAACTAAGTTACAAGAGGTTTACGTCCTAACTGAACGGCGCATCTACCGAGTCAACTTTTGGAATATCCCCTTAAGGTAGCTTTCAACGCAGCCAAGGAAAACGTATGTGAACGAGTAATAGAATCCTCCGTAGCAGAATGGATAAAGTCATGGTTCGATGACCACAAGGTTCATGGTTCGAAACCCGTCGCCGAAACCAGATTTTTAAAATCTTAATTCCTCAGTTCTGAAGATCTTTCTCTCCTTTCGTAATCATCTGATGCTCTAAAAAGAGTTCTCCACATTAATTCGACAACTGCCTAATGTGATCCTCGCAGTTCGAAAACTTCCCTTCTTATCTTTCACAAAATCAGAATTTTCGCCATAATACGAATGCTGTCCGATCATCTTTTCGCCAATTCTAAATCTGTGTATACAAATCATCCCCCCCGCCTCTCTCTCTCTCTCAATGTCACCCAGGAAGTCATATGGCTTGAGATCAAACCTTCGACTCTTGAAACCAAATGTAAGCTCTTTAGCAATGTGCTATCGTAGCTCTATAGGTTTGTTGTTAAAACCAGAGTCTTTTAGACTTTATTCGGGGGGGGGGGGGGGGGGTGAAAGGAAGAGATTCTCCGGCGAAATAAGATTTTCACTTTTTATTAGTGTATTACTATACATTTGATCAAAAAATACGTATTTATGAAGCTCAAGAGAGGGGGAATTACGCCCTCCTGTCCTGCCCAAATGGCGCCCCTGAAACATTTGCTTGCACTTACTGCAAAGAAATTAAATGAATCATTGAATAAAACTCGTTTCTGTCCGTAGATATTTTAGAGCTCTTGGCAATTTCCATAGATTTCTTATGGAGCATCTTACTAGCTTGCACTCTTTAAAAAAAGAAAAGAATGAAACTAAAGATATTTATGAAGCTCTGGGAAGATTGTGTGACTTTCCTTTAATTTAGGCTCTTAAAAATATTTCAGAACAAACGAATGGAAAAGACTGTTTTAAAGCTATAACGTTGTAAACTTGATTCCTGTTTCTTTTTCAGCTGAATGGAAAGAGTGTTCTACGTCACACACACTGCTTTAGACAAGGAGAGGTGGAGGACGGGGAGGAGTTGGAATAAATACTGGTGCCTTCCATTTCAATTCATTCAGAGCATGTACCATCACCATCTCAGATATTGTTGAAACTTTTTTTATAGCAACTAGACATGTTTTTAAGAGACCCATATTTTTTTGTTTTGTCGAAAAAAACTTTCCCGCCAAGTAATGGGCCATCAAAGACGGGGAGTACAATTTATGAATTGTAGAAGACATGGAAAATGGTCAATTTCGGAGCCTCACCATTCGGCTATGGAGACAGGTAGAGTTATAATTCTTGTTGTGGTATGTACATAGAGATATAAATAAACTATATTTTATTATAGTTTGGTTTGCGCATGTGTATCTTTTTGTACATAAATTAACAAATGAACGTCAATTTATCTGAAAAGTCGAAGTTTTGGAATTTTTTTCGAGCACTTCCGGTTCGAATTTTAAAATTCTGTTTTCACGGTTGGTAAGACGTAGTTACCCGCTTTCCGAAAAAAATTTGTATCGCTTCTGTGGTCAACCGTTTTGTCGCAAAAAATTCGAGAATTTGTAAAATTTTCAAAAATCGCCATTTTTGGGCGCCATTTTCTCGAAAACACAATTTTGTAAAATTCTGAAATTTTGTCAGATGGTTCAACTTTATCTGAATAATAAACACACCAAATATCATTCTCGACCAATGCTTCATGGATTAACTGCAGCCTTTTAAAGTTAGCGAAGTTTCGCTAATTTTGATGTCACAGTTAGCAACACTGGGAACAATGAAAGTGCAATGATTTGATGATGTTTGTGGTTCACATTCATTAAATGAAGAATAAAAGGTTTTCTTGGCTTGTTTTTTATCATTTTGAACAAAGAGGCTCTCTGAAATAGTAAAATGAGCCCCCCCTACTCCTCCGGTTTCTTAAACTGAAGTAATCTCAGGTGGAAGTTACGATTACGAAACACACAAATTTTAAGTTTACTTGAAATGGCCATCCAATGAATTCTGATGATCTATAAAAGGCCTAAACTATTACCTCAGTATGATTTGGAATGCTCCAGACAAAGTCTCAATTAAGTGCGATGTCATTACAGTGATCGAAAAATGACAAAAAGTTAAAAAAAAATCGAAACGTTTTCTTACGCGTTCCAAAGAAATTTACTGAATTTTAAAACAGAACAATCCCAGCATAAAAATGGGTCACTCGTAATTTTATAGTATTCGACTAAAGTGTGTCAGTCCGCAACCTGAGAGGGAAGTGTGTGTGTGTGTGTATTGTGCAAATTTTAAGTTAGCTGCTACTGCGTTGCTACAAATCAAAGGTGCAGCCTGTATTGAAGCTGTCATGAGTGACCTATTTTCTTTAGTAGTATGATCCGTAGAAAATGACAGCTGTCTTCTTCAAGAATGTGGTGAATGTCCTGGAGTGGAAGAAATAAGTGTGGTGTCTTTAATTATTGATCCTAATGAAAATGAAAGTGGTTACGTATGCCATATGGGAGAATAATGATCTCGTTAAAAAAAAAATAAATAAATAAAAAACTGTGCCACTTTCTGTTTTTGTATCGTACATTGCCGGTTTAACTGTAAGAATTGTAATTAATGACTACATCAAGAAAATCCAAAGAGAATCAATTGCTACCGAAAACCACCGTATAAAATTTCAAGATACAAATTCTATTTTACTTCATGTGGACTTTGTTGAAAACTGGACTGTTATTCTGCAAAGTGAAATTCAGAGTTATTGAAACAATTGAGTTTTGTTGTAATAAACGACGGTAAAACACACGATTCGGCTCATGTACTCATAGTCATAGACAAGATTCTAAACATACTCGAAGAAAAGCGAAAATATATTTTATAGAAAAAGGTTTGAATACGTGAAAATAGGTGTCTACAATTTCCCAAACCGTGTCAGTGATTTCTGATGGTGCTGCATCCCACTTTAAAAATCGCTTTCAGATGTTCGAGATGCAGACAGGTCCAATAAAGCAGTGTTTTTGCAGTGAAACCGGCCATGCAAGGGTCTCTACGACGGTAGTGGGGAAGGGGGCAAAGAATGTGGCAACGCGCCATAGCCTTAGGCTAAAACAGATACACAGTATTAAAACCGCAGAAGAAAAAAATGAAATGAAATCTTTAAGTTTTTTCGTTCCACGGTTATCCCGGTTAGGCTAAAGGAGACGGTGATTATGAGAAATGAATGAAATGGTGGAATGCAGAACGGCACGAGCTGGGATTGAACCAGGGACCCCAAGCACCGGAAGTGAACGCTCTACCACTGAGCCACCGCGTCCCCACTAAAACCGCAGGAGAATTCGTGAGTATAGTGCAAGTACAAACTCCGGGTATTACTCTCGTTTTGTTACCTGGAACTGAATTCGACGACTTCCGCAAGAAAAAAGGGAAAGTATGCGACCTGTAACTGGTATTCAACGAAGTTATCTTTGGCTTTCGGAAAATTGCGAAGTTTTTATGGTAGTAACGGGTCACCATGAACTAACTTCATACTTCCCCCACAATCGAACTTTTGCAATTCAAAGTGTAGATTTAACAAATCTGCAAAAAGGAACTTTTGTTATATACATATAAGTATGATAACCAGTGGTGCGTAGCAGAAATATTATGAATAAATCATGAATTATGTGAAGTTTAAGTCCTGTTTATGCTTCCACATGAACCTTCAGCAGGGTACAGGTTTCCAGAAGAGTATAAGAGAAGTGAAAATAAGTGTTTTGTGACTATCGAAAATGTGCTACGCAGGGGCGGATCCAGGACGGACTTCTGGGGGGGGGATTGTAATACTGCTACTTAGAGCTACTATTAAGAGCTCCAAACTCTGGGATGGGTTTTATTTATATATAAATAAGAAAGTTTCTTCTTCTGGGGGGGCGGCAATCGTCGCCCTAGATCCACTCCTGGATGAGTTATGAGTGAACCAACATCTATTGGAGCATCTGCACGGTTACATGCTATTAGCAAAGAAGACAACAACCAAGCAAATGATTGGTCCATGTAAAAAACAAACAAAAAAAATCAGTGAAATTTTGTTTCCGAAGACCATTTTAAATAAGTGAACTTGAAATTTGTGTGTTTCGTAATCGTAATTTCCACCTCAGATTACTTCAGTTTAAGAAACCGGAGGAGTAGGGGGGGCTCATTTTACTATTTCAGAGAGCCTCTTTGTTCAAAATGATAAAAAACAAGCCAAGAAAACCTTTTATTCTTCATTTAATGAATGTGAACCACAAACATCATCAAATCATTGCACTTTCATTGTTCCCAGTGTTGCTAACTGTGACATCAAAATTAGCGAAACTTCGCTAACTTTAAAAGGCTGCAGTTAATCCATGAAGCATTGGTCGAGAATGATATTTGGTGTGATTATTATTCAGGTAAAGTTGAACCATCTGACAAAATTTCAGAATTTTAAAAAATTGTGTTTTCGAGAAAATGGCGCCCAAAAATGGCGATTTTTGAAAATTTTACAATTTCTCGAATTTTTTTGCGACAAAACGGTTGACCACAGAAGCGATACAAATTTTTTTCGGAAAGCGGGTAACTACGTCTTACCAACCGTGAAAACAGAATTTTAAAATTCGAACCGGAAGTGCTCGAAAAAAATTCCAAAACTTCGACTTTTCAGATAAATTGACGTTCATTTGTTAATTTATGTACAAAAAGATACACATGCGCAAACCAAACTATAATAAAATATAGTTTATTTATATCTCTATGTACATACCACAACAAGAATTATAACTCTACCTGTCTCCATAGCCGAATGGTGAGGCTCCGAAGTTGACCATTTTCCATGTCTTCTACACTTCATAAATTGTACTCCCCGTCTTTGATGGCCCATTACTTGGCGGGAAAATTTTTTTCGACAAAACAAAAAAATATGGGTCTCTTAAAAACATGTCTAGTTGCTATAACAAAGTTTCAACAATATCTGAGATGGTGATGGTACAATTTTATATTTTTTTGCCTGAGTTGAAATGGAAGGCACCTACTAGAAGCAACTAATCGATTGATACATGTATTGCGGGAATGCATAAGAAAACTGGGCAAGAGTTTGTTATTAATTTGGACTTAGAATTTTTGTAACAAATTTTATGCCGCGGACTGTACTTGATAATAATTTAGAAGTAATTAGCCATTAACAGTTACTGAATGATAAAAATATTCGATTTTCAAAAATCTTAGTATTAGTCCTTAAAGTGTTTACTTTTTAAACCCTACATACGGTGAAACTGACTTCGACTTTTTTGATTATGATTTGTTTTAATATTACAGTAAACATGATATTTGATATATTACACCAATAAAAGAATTGTTTGATACATAGCTAAAAATAAGCAGAAATAAGTTTATTTTATGATCTATTCGTGAATACGGATAAACAAATAATCCCTTACTCTTCATTTCATAGTAAATTCCTATAATCCTCTTCAAACTTGGATACTTTCATGAAAACTAGATATATTTGCGTAATTGTCTATC